>NW_026596040.1:297861-370361 GCF_907164565.1 Psammomys obesus | reverse complement strand
TCTGAGAGGATGTGACCTCTGCTCTTGGGCAGAGCCAGAGATTTCCCTTCAGGGTTTCTCTAGGTTCTACAAAACCTTGGGAAATGAGGATCAAAGAAAGCCCTTGGGACTGCTAGACCATCGTGGTCACTTTCTCCAGAGCATTTCTGGAGCTGTGATGCCTTTTTCCCAACATGTCCAGGCTGAATTTTGCTCAGCCATAGCCAAAGATCCTAGGAAGAAGTGGCTTATTGCTGCCTACTCCCTGGGAGTCCAGTTCTAATCTGACTGCTGTCTTTCATGCTGCAGTCCTCTGTAATTTCTCCTAGAGAGTTTCAGGGGATGGGGATTTAGAAAGAGGTTATATGCTCATTGTATTTTGCAGATAATGAAACTAAGGCTCCGAGTGACTTGTGTACAATCACACAGCAAGGGTGGGGAGGGGCTTAAAATGTGGTTGTATTTTCTCCATGGTTTCTGCTTTCCTTTATGTCCTGAGCCCTGAAGGAGATGGATACCTCAGGGCTGAGTAGATAAGCCAGACCTCCCTTTCCTTCAATGCCCACAAGGCAAACACACAGCAGAAGGCATCTTAGCTCATTTCCGTTCTCACCCAGCAGCTATAAGTTGTACTGTGGTGTAGATTTCATTTTACTTCTTGTGCCTTTGAGACAGGATCTCAGGTACCCAAGGCTAGTCTAGAACTGACTACGTAACCTGGGTTGGCCTTGAACTTTTGATCCTCCCAGGATTACAGACACGCTTGGTGTTTCAAGTAGGGGTTAGACTTGGGGAAACTGAGGCTTGGAGAAGTACAGTGCTTTGCCTAACATCGAAAGACAGAGATAGAACTTGAATCCAGTTCTGCCTGTCTGCAGTCACCCAGCCCTCAGATCCTCACTGAAAGGTCAGAGCTAGCCAGACTTGAAGTCTGCAGCAGTGAGTCCAGCTGAGGGAGTGTGGAGTCAGAGAAGCTCATTAGGAGAGAAGCTGCCATAGCCGTCAAGAGCCCAGTCTTGGCCAGCCCTACAGACTCCCAGCTACAGTGTAAACAGCCTTACTAATTCTCCAGACTCAATCGCTGTCCCTGATGGATTTCCCGTCATTACTCCTGAGTGAGTGACAACCTGCTCAGATGCTTGCCTTCCGAGAGGTTCAGAAATCAGAATGCTTTGCTCCCTAAGTTGATTCCAGCTTGTCCTAAAGTCATTTTAATTGGTGAAGCGTCAGAGGCAATTTGGGTAACTTTCTGAAAGCCCTTTACTGCTAGCCCTGGGCTGGGGGCGGGGGTGTCTAGTGCCACTTTGGCTGGGGGTGGCACTTCACCAGCCCCTGATTGGTCAGGAGGCTGAGGCTCGTGCATTGCTTAGGTGTTTCTTGCTGCAGTTTCCAGGCTGGTTCCTGAGGATAACAAGATTCATTTTCTCAATGGCTCTGACAGATAGGATTGTTATTGTTATTATACTCATATACCACCTTGCCTCCGAGGAGCTTAAGGCACTTTACAAATTTGAAAATTATCTAATAATCTCCCAGCAACCCTGAGAGAGGAGAGAAGCTGCAGAAAGAGGCTCTTCGGAGCAGCTAGAAGACCTGCTAACCTCTGCTGGCCAGCACATGACCACAGCAGGGCCTGAACCCTTCAGGCTCCTGTCCGTTGTAGCTGCAGGATAGGGAAGAGGAGGAAGATAGTTTGGGGGTGTGAAGAGGAGGAAGGGGGAGAGGGACTCTGTCTCCAAAGGACAAAAATCCAGTGGGAAGGAGATGAGTTGTGCACAGTTTTCTTTAAAGACACAGAAAATGAGAAGAAGCAGGAGGCTCCCAGGGGCTTTGGCTAAGAGAGCTGAAATTCAAAATGGAAATATATGAGCTGGGGCTTTAGCTCAGTTGTGGAGTACTTGAGTAGCAAGCAGGAAGGAGTCTCTGGATTCAAGCTCCATTACCCACCCAAAAAATCAAAACAGATATCAGAGCAGGAACATGAGGATATGGGCAGAAATATCTGGAAGCCCCACCCCAAATTTCAATAGCTGCTGTTAGACAGGTGTGGGAGCCTCTGCAGGCCTCTGGTTTGTTGCCTGCCAGCTGAGAGTGTGGCATTACGTCTCACCCAGCCTGACATCCTATGATCCTGTCTTCCTTTAAGCTCCCTCATGCCAGAGGTGTCGTCAGTAATGGTGGCACCTTTACTAAGCCGGAAGGGGAAGCTACCATCAAGATGATGGGAGGGCTTGCTTAATCGGCTCTCCTTTGCAGAATAAAGGGTTTGTGGTGGTTCTCGGCAGTACCTGTTAGGGGGCAGGCATAGCAATGCCACTGAGATCTGGGCATTGAAATAAGCAAATGACATAACTGCCTTGACCCTCTGTTTTCTCGTTTGTCACAGCACAGTGATAGTGTGACCTTCTGTGGCAGGGTGTGTGTAAATTGCTTAGCTTAGTGCCTGGCGCTTTAGGTATGAAGAGAGCAAAGATGAGGATGAGAGCCAGCTTCTGGGGAGACGTCTGCCCTTGTGTCAGTGCTGGGACAGCCTGGGAATATTCAGAGGGTGCTAGCAGGCTGGGATTTGAGTGGAAGGATGAAGACGGTATGTGATGACACTCTCTTAGGTGTCTGCTCTTCATTCTCCCTCCACCCAGGACCACAGGCCATGACTCTTTTCCCATCACACCACCACAGTCCTCATCTTCTCCCTAACCTTGACTCATGTTGGCTTACTGCGGGTGACACCTTTTTTCTTTCTGCTCCCCCACCGGGCACCTCTCCTGAGCATCCATGGGCATGGGACCCTGGTGATGCCATCCCACAGGACTGTTGCTGCTACCTGGTGAGGTGAGCATGCTTCCAGAAAAGGCCTTTCCGATCTGGCTGGTCCATGGGGAGGTGCAGTTAGGGCCTTGAACTGGAACAAGCGGGGTGGGGGTGGGGCGTCTCTTGTGAATGTGGAGAGGATGCAGGAGGGAGGCTCTTGCTCGAACACCCTCCATTTGTCTAAGTGAAATAAGTATAGTTGACCTTGGATCCTTGGAGGGATGGGTCTCAGTACCGCCTCACCATTGGTTACTTATAGCAACGGCTGTCCAATCCTTTATATAAAATGCTGTAGAATTTGCATAGAGCCCTCACAGTCCTGAAGTATACTTTAAATCATAACCAGATGACTTATAATGCCTAATACAATGTAAATGTTGTGTAAATAGTCCCTACGCTGTGCTGTTTAGGGAATAATGACAAGGGAAATTTTCTCTACATGTTTAGTACAGATCTAATTTTTTTTCCCACCAAAGATTTTCTAATCAAAGTTTGTTGAATCCATAGATGTGCAACCCATAGGCATGAAGGGTTGGCTGTGCTCTTTAGTTGGGGCCTATCATTAATCTCTCTCTCTAGTATACACCCACAGAGAGAGAGAGAGAGAGAGAGAGAGAGAGAGAGAGAGAGAGACAATGTA
Source organism: Psammomys obesus (assembly GCF_907164565.1). Lineage (NCBI taxonomy): Eukaryota > Metazoa > Chordata > Mammalia > Rodentia > Muridae > Psammomys > Psammomys obesus. The sequence continues at coordinate 366,931 of NW_026596040.1, read as the reverse complement.
ATGAAGAAATTCTGAAACATCCATCCCTACAAGAGGCTGTGATTTTGGTTTGTTTACTCATTTATTTATTTTGTATTTGTGTAGGTTCAGTAGGTGTGTCCACTTGCATGTGGAAGATGGAAATCAACCTCGGAGCTGTCATTCCTCAGGTGCTATCCACCTGGAGCTTCTTTGAAACTCTCTAAAAAAAAAAACCTATCATTTTGCATATGTGTGTGACATGTACACATATGCACGTTCCTGTGTGTGTGTGTGTGTGTGTGTGTGTGTGTGTGTGTGTGTGTGTGCGCGCGCGTGAATGTGTCTGAAGACCCAAAGTTTGTGTCAGATGTCTTCCTCAATTGCTCTCTACTGTACTTACGGAGGCATGGTCTCTTGCTGAATCTGGAGCCCCGACTGGGTAATACACCAGTCCAGCTGGCCTCTCTGCCACTGCAGTCCTGGGCTGGCAGGTGGCCTCCGTGCCTGCCCAGCATCTTCACGGGTGCTGGAGAGCCCAACCCGGGTTCACACGCTTGCGCAGCACATGCTCATCCGCAGAGGCATCCGCCCAGCCTTGTTTTTTGAGACCGGCTTTGAATTTATTAATTAGGGAAGGCTGGCCGTCTGTCAAGCCCCAGGGACCCACCTGTCCCCAGCACCCCAGCACTGGGTTTATGAACACATGACACTACAACTGGCTTTAAAAGAAAAAATGGATTCTGGGAGTGAAGCTCCTATCCTCATGCTTGCACAGCAGGCACTTTGCCAACTGAACTGTCACGCACTCCCGCTTATTTCTTTCTGTGGTGCCAGGATGGAACCACTGAGCTACATCCTAGACACAGCAAATATTCATTCAGCGCTTGAAAACAAACAAACTAGCCGGTCACAGTGGTCCACATCTGTAATTTCAGCACCTGGGGAGGCAGAGGCAGGCAGATCTCTGTGTGTTCGAAGACCAGCCTGGTCCACAAAGAGAGTACAGGGCAGCCAAGTCTACACAGAGAAACCCTGTCTCAAACAGGGTTTGAGAAACAAACAAACAAAACAAAAACAAAATTGAAACCAAAAAGCTATCAAATGGAATAGGCAGGAGCTAGGGTTGCAGCTCATTTTGTAGCGTGGTTGTCCAATGTGCGTAAAGGCCTGAGTTTTCTTCCTGTCTCTGCCTCCCAGCGTTGGGTCTAGAGGTATGCTCTATTGTTCCTTATGAAGTTTTTCTTTTCTTTTCTTTTTTTTTTTTTTTGAAACAGGATTTCTTTGTGTAGCTGGGGCTGTCCTGGAACTCACAGAGATCCACCTGCCTCTGCCTCCCCAGCTCTGGGATCAAAGGCATGTGCCACCACTGCCTGGCACTCTGTGTGTGTGTGTGTGTGTGTGTGTGTGTTTTAATGTGTGTGTCTGTATGCATGTCTGTATGCATGTTTGCATGTAGTGTGCACAGACATGTAGGAACAAATGCATAGGAAACCCAAGATTGATGTCAGGATTCATCCTTGATCCTTCCACCTCATTCAGTGAGGCTGAGTCTCTCAATTAAGCCCAGGGTTTGTCAATATTGTTGGTCAGCCTTGTTAGCCACCTTGTTCTTGGGCTCTGTGCTTTCTGATGCTGGAATTACAGATGAGCTGTTGTACCCTCCTGGCATTTACCTGGGTTCTTCTGAAAGTCCAAACTTGGTCCTCACACTTGTGTGGCATCCACTGGACCCCATAGCCCTCCCCGGCCCCTTACCTAATCCCCTGATTAATGCTTCTTGTTTTTTTGACAAGGTGTCCACAGGGACCGGAAGAGGTTGTCTGACCCCCTGAGACTTGGAGTTACAGGCAGTTGTGAGCCTCCAAGTGGGGTCTGAGAATCAAATGCAGGTTCTCTAGATGAGCAGCCAGTGCTCTTAACTCTCGGTCATCTCTCCAGCCCTGTGGCCAGTTTTTTCTGGGCAGCAAGTTCTAAACGAGCCAGGGCTGTCTGAAACACCAAAGCAAACAAGGCGCTCACGTGATTTCAAGGTGCTGTTTAAAAGTCTGACTCCACCAAGTGGGCAGGAAACTACTCAGCACCTTCTGTGCGTCTGTAGCCCTGCCACTTTAGTTTGCTTCTGATGGACGTTATTGTACCCACTGAATAGAGGAGGAACTCCAGACGTAGAGAAATGAAACATTTCCTTTCTCTGCTTCTTGGTACTGAGATAGCCTTTCTGTGACTCAGTTTCTGCTGGGGACAATATCTTCTTCCCAGAATTGTCTGGGGCATTGCTGGAAGCAGTATGTCCACATCTGGAACATACTGAGAGTCTACTGTGTGACAACTGACCTGCAGAGCCCAGGTCCTCAGGCAGAGGCAGACTGGGAGCTCTGAGCTTACCCTCCATGCCACCCCACACAGGCACTGCTTGCAGGAAGAGGCTGCATTCTAAGTCAGCTCTGGGAGTGTTGGGGTGAATTAGAGGGGTTCTCAGCCCAGTCACAAGGTCCAGAGAACCTGACCTAAGAACCTGTACCCATTCTTACATTGATGCCTCCCCTCCTCCCCCGTTCCCATATCTCAGTTTACAGTCTCTCTGTCCTCTGAAAGAGAAAGTGAGAGTGGTTAGTTATTTAACACAGCCAGGGGGTGGTGGTGCTAACCTTTAACCCTAGTGCCCAGGGAGGCAGAGCCGGAGGCAGAGGCAAGCAGATCTCTGTGAGTTTGAGGCCAGCCTGGTCTACAGAGTGAGTTCCAGGACAACCAAGGCTATACAGAGAAACCCCATTTTTAAACAAACAAACAAACAAACAAACATAGTTATTTAACACAATATGGAGATGCTGTGTGAAGATTTTGTGAAAGACAGGAAGGCCAGTCCTGATGGCATAGACTTATAATCCTGGCTTTTTGGGAAGCTGAAGCAGCAGGATCACAAGCTTAAGGCCAGTTTGCATAATACAGTGACAAAATAAAAAAGTGAAAAGAGGGCTAGGTATGTAGCTCAGTGGCAGACCCCAGATTCAAACCCCAGTCTCATACAATTGAAAAAAATGATAGGTTTAGTCTCACATTCCCTGTCTCTCTTCAGAAGGAACTTTGCTTTCTCTCCGGGGAGCAGAGTGGATGATGAGGTGGAGTGACAGTGAGGAGACGCTGCCTGCTGCCAGTACTCTAGGTAGGGAAGGTGGCCTGAGGGCAGAGGCTGGCTCAAGGGTCAGTCCTGGGATTGGGAGCACTAACAGGCCTTGGTGGATCCCATTGTCATTCCTTGTCCCATGCAAGAGCCCTCTGCTGGAGCCCAATGATTCGGGACTGGATCTTCTGTTCTCATGCCAGCGGCCATGTGTGTCACTGTGTGTTCCGGCTGAACACACAGGCTCTGAGAAGAGGCCAACTGCCGCTTCCGTCCCAAACCTGCCTCGTTAGGACTAAACTGTGTGGAAATTGTTCCCCAGCTCCTGAGCCTCAGCTGCTCTCTCTTACAGAGTCTCACTGTGTAGCCCAGGCTGGCCTGTGTAGCCCAGGCTGGCCACGATCCTTCAATCTCAGCCTCCAGGGGGCTGGAATTACAGGTATGTGTCTCTACGTCTGATTCTCAAGTCTCTGATTCTTCAGCTGTGAAATCTAAGAAAGTAAAAAATGATGTAGGTCAACTTGACCAATAAGGGAGGAACGGGTCACCAGAGTTTAAGAGCAATGTCCCGGCTCTGGGAATTCCAGCAGTCTGGGTTCAGCCATATATAATCCTGACCCCACCCCACAAAGAACAGGCAGAGGTAGAAGCTTCAGTCAGTATGGCCACATGTTGCTTAAGTGAGGGTTTGGTAACCCTTACTATTGCAGGGTCTGATAGTGCTGTGAAGTGTTTTTCTTTTTCAAGCGTGTGTGTTTGTGTGTGTTGATATGTGCGTGTCAGTGGTACACCAGCAAAGGTCAAACAACATGTGGCCGTTGGTTCTCCATTTCCACCGTGTGAGTCTTGGGGGGACAGAAATCAGCCTGGCAGCAAAGTGCCCTTACCAGCTGAACCATCTCACTGGCCCCTGAGATTTGCATAGTAAAGGGAAGAGACAAGGCACAGCTCCCAGGCTGCTGACCGAAGCCAGGCAGGTCTCTTTGCTTAGTGAAGAAGTTGACCGAAGCCAGGCAGGTCTCTTTGCTTAGTGAAGAAGTTGGTATCACGTTCATCACTTGAGAACAATGTGGTGATCCCGCTCCAGGGAGCAGCCTCACCATTTGGGGAAATGATCTCATCGTGAGGTCATCTGTCCTGCAAGGCTTGCTGTTGCTAAGGGGCAGTGGCACTCCCTTGTCATAAAGATGTTTATTGATCAGTCCTGTTGATCTTGGAACCCAAGGCAATCTCGAAAGAGAGTGACTCAGGAGGAAGAAGAAAAGGAGTTAGAATCAGACCAGAGAGGGACATGAGGGAGTTAGAGAGGTGAGGGGCCAGGCACTTCCTTCAAAAAGAAAAGGAGGGGCTGCAGAAATGGCTCAATGGTTAAGAACACTGACTGCTTTTCACCAGGACCCAGTTTCCATTCCCAGCACCCACATGCTCACTTGTCACTTGAGGGTATGTGACACTCCATTCCGGCCTCTGAGGGCACTGTATACATGAGGTATACAGAATAGATCCAGACAAGACAGCCGTACTCACAAAATAAAATCTCAAACAAACAAAAGGAAAACTGGGTGTGGTGGTGCTTGGGTGGCTGAGGTAGGAGGATTGAGAGTTTGAAGGCGACCTGGGCTAGGTAGTGAGACCCTGCTTACAAACAAAATGAAATCAAGAAACGCTTTAGTGTTCTGAGTCACATTTGTTTGTTTGTTTGTTTGTTTGTTTGTTTGAGTCATGTTCTCCGAGCAGCTCAGGCTGGACTCCTAGGCAGTAGGTGTCGTTAAATTCCTTTAAGTTTACGAGGAAGATCTTAAACTTCCGCTCTTCCTGTCTCTCTCTGTGGAGGACTAGGATTACAGGCATGTCCCACCACAGCCAGCTTATGCAATGTGGGAGCTCCATGCTTACCAGGCAGGAGCTCTACCACCAGAGTTAGCTCCGCAGGCGCCGTATGTGTGAGTGTGCGTGTGCATTTGAATGTGTAAAGGTGTGTGCGCATAGTGCAGCTCAGCTCCGGGTACAGTTGCTCAGCGGTCAGGAACTCACCAACGAGGCTAGGCCAGGCTGACTGGCCAGTGATCCCTCCCCTAGTCTCACCCATCTCCATTTTCCAAGGACTGGGATTAAAAGTATTTGTCACCACGCCCAGCCTATTTTTTTTTTTTTAAGTGGATTCTGGGGCTAAAACTTAGGTCCTCACACTTGCAAGGCAAGCACTCAACAAATCAGCCACCCCCCCATCTTCCAAGTCCCATTTTCAAAGTGTCTCTGTGTATGTGTGTGTGTGTGTGTGTGTGTGTGTGTGTGTGTGTGTTGGGGAGAGAGACAGAGGAGATGTAGTTGTAAACTACCAGAAAGTGCACAAAAGGAAGAAAATAGCGCTGTGCCGCAGGGGGCCAGGCTGAGATTGCAGGAAGAATAATAAAATTGATGCGACTTTAGTTGTTTGTTTTGCATAAGTTTTACTTATTAATTAAACTACACTTTTATGAAAACAGGGCCAATGGAGCACTACTTACAGGGCTGGAGTACTTACTGGAGGACTAGATAAATTAACATATGCAAAGTTCTTAGCCCCATGCTAGCACAGAACAGGTAGTGGGAGATTCACCTGCTGGGAGTGCTTGCCCCGTCCAGAATCCGTGCCCTAGCTGAATCCACGCCCTTGCTGTGGCCTCAGGGCTGGCTTTAGCCAAGGGTGTGCTTGCTTGGCTGGGCTTGCTTTCTGGAATTCCTGCCTTCTGCAGAACATACCTCAGGTGGCTGCACCCAACCTCAAGTTAGAGCCAGAACCAGCTGGGCCCATGCCAGGCCAGCCAATGCCCAGGCAACTGGAAGGAAAGAAATCCTTGCTTTCTGGCCCAGACTTTGAGGTGGTTTGCAGCAGTGTTCCTTGAGCAAAAAGCTGAGGCATGCAGCACATCTATTTCATGCAAGGCCCTTGACTAAGTACTGAGCATGCAGAAATGAGCAAAGCCAGATACGGTCATTTAAAGGCAGGGAGATGCAGAGGGTGCCTTTGGGGGTGGGGAGGCAAGGAAAATTCCCTCAGTGATAGTTAAGTAGCAATGAGAAGATTTTTAAGTAGATAAACTTCTCCAGACAGAGGTCTGGAATACGAAAAGGCTCCAAGGCCACAGGGTTAAAAATATGAAGACTGAGTAAAGTAAGGCAGTGAGGCTCGGACTGCACACTGGGGCTATCAATTAGGCAAGGAGTTTGTATTCGTATTGCCGGGGATTAAACTCCAGGCCCTGGGCATGGGAGACAAGTACACTCATAGTTTATTTTTGGTTTGGTTTTTTGAAACAGGGTTTCCTTGTGCAGCTCTAACTGTCCTGGAACTCACTCTGTAGACCAGGCTGGCCTCACTCAGCTCTCTCCATCTGCTCTCCCTCCACCCTCCGCCCCACAATTGGCTAGTACATAATTTAATTAGAGATGGAGTTTCATCAAGTTGCCCAGACTGACTCCAAACTTGCTCTGTAGTTTTTGCAGACCTTGAACTTGAGACTCTTCTTGCCTCAGCCTGAATGAGATCACAATTGTGTCCTAGCAGGTCCCAACTCAAGGTCCTGACCCTCCGCCCCACACACATACAACAAGGTTTCTCTGTGTAACCCTGGCCATCCTGGAACTCACTCTGGAAGTTGACACTGTCAACCAGGCTGGTCTCGAAATCACAGAGATCTGCCTGCCTCTGCCTCTGCTGCTGAAGTGCTGGAAATAAAGGTGCCACCACCCAACTCAAGGATACTTTAAGTGGTGGGAATGATTTGGGAAGAGTGATTTGGGAAGAGACTTTGATAGAAAGGACAAGAAGATATGACTAGATTGATTTTTGAAATGGCTTTTGGGCTGAGGCTGTATGATACCGGAACTCCTCTTAGCTGGGGTGATATTAAATGAGACGATTACAACTTACAGCTCTGTGTCTGTGGCTCTTCTATATTGTCATTCATATTCACGGATGACTCCATTTTCATGAGGGGTCCCCAATGTCATCTGCAGACTCCCATGATTCTTGAAAGCCTAGAGTCTTCCTCACCATATAAAACCTCATCATTATAAAACCCACACCCATCTCCTGGGCAACATGGGTCTCTCAAATCTGAGCTGGTAGCACTGGCCTTGTGACTGGTAGAGGCTGAAGGATGTCCCAGGGCCCCAGGGTCTGAGGTTGGATAATGATACCTCACTGGGGATTGGGAGAGAGGTGGGATGTGCCACAGACCCTGGCATCTGTGAGCCTCACATCAGCGCAAATCAATGCAAAATTAAAATTCATGATGGTTCCGGGGCACAACTGCAAACAATTTGTTCAGTAAACTTGGCTCTAATTGGCATTCGTAGAATTTCCTGTTAATCAGGCCCCTTGGGCTCTGTGGGACTGGGATGCTCTGTCTCCCCATGACAGGACAGGCAGCGTGGAAGAGGGGGTGAGAGGAAGGGGGCAGGGAGGATGTGCCGATGTGGACAGCTGCATCCACGTGCATGGCTGTGCATTGCTGTGTGGACTTAAGGGTCAGGTTGGGATGTCATCCACAGGCAAGTTTTTCCGGGGTGGGGGGGGCTTCTGTGCCATACTGTGTAGCTTTCCATAAGAGATGGAGTTTCATGTGCCTAAGTCCGTCTAGGGCCACTTGGAGAGCATGTACGTGTGTCAGGGGTATGCACAGGGAACACGGTAATGCGTATCAGCTGGAGCGTGTGAACTGTTAGAGTACTTACCTATGTGAGAAGCTGCACATCGTGACACTGTCCAGGCATGGTCTGTGCGATGTCTGTGGATGAGCAGAATGGAGTCTGAACTTCAACATGGTGTCTCCTGGGGCCACAATCTTCTGCTTTCTCTTCGGCTGTGAAGATGGCAGGCAATGGGTGAGCCAGTTAGTCCTGAGAGGGTCTCCTGTCTGCTCTTTCTGACTGATCATTAACGCAGGTCTGGACTCCCAGTGGCAACAGTGCTGGCTCCCCATACCCACCACCATTTTTGCTAGATCTCTGTCATCTATCACCAAGCGCTTAAACACTAGGCCAAAGGCTTCTGAGGGCTCTGCTGTTGAAAATGATCAATGGCCCCGGCTATGACAAAAACCCACACGAAGAACCGAAGCAACAAATGCTTAATGAAGTGCCAGCAAAGCATCACATTATGCAAAAGCTGCCCAACTCATCCGGCTCCTGGTAATGCAATGGAGTGTGAAGCTGGGCGTGGTTATCACAGATGACATTCAATGAAGAGCAGCCTTGGGAGTGAGGAAAGGCAGGTCTGAGGAGGGCTCCAAACAGTCTTGCCGCTCTAAGCCGGTGTCCCTAACTCTTTGCTCACTCTTACAGGAAGGAATCCTGTCTGTGTGTGGGGATGAGGGTCACTTGGCATGCTGTCAGACCCTAACGTACAGTGACTAGAAAAAGCTCTCTCTCTGTGTATCTAAGTAGTTCTATGCTCACACAAAAGAGCAACTGTGGCTCTGTATAATTGTTTAGAAGGGGCTGTGTCTCACACCAGCAGCTACAGCACTTCTTTCTATGAGATAGTGTGTGTGTGTGTGTGTGTGTGTGTGTGTGTGTGTCCCTGTCCACACAGATGGCTTGTCTGTGCTGTACGAGAGGGGAGGCACTTGGAATGTGCTCCATGGCCAGCCCCAGCCTCCTCACAGTCATTATCACAGCCGGAACAGCTCTTGCCCTGGGGCCGCCCTCGCTCTTCCAAGCAGCTGCTGCTTTCCTCAAATTAACCCCTCTGTTCCAGCTCCTCATTTTCTTGCTAGGGGGCCATAAGCTGGCTGGGCAGGGGTCTCCAAGGACAGTGGCCATGGCAGGTAAGATGGTGTTACACAGTCCCAGGCCCATCCCTGGTCCCCCGGGGTCCTTCATCTTTCTTGATTCCTGTGGCTGAGACCAAGGACTTTGTGTGACTGAGCTTCTGAGCCTTGCTTGTATTTGAATGTGTCTGTGCACACTTGTGAGGCTATGGATGGCTGAGAAGTGTGGGGGTGGGGGGTTGGGGGGGGGGGGGTTGCTGTTCTCTGATCCAGGCACAGGTCTCCCCAGATAGCCTGGGAAAAGTCAGAAAAACCTTGCATTGTAGGTGGTAATGTTAGGTTTTGCCAAGCTGGGGAGGCTGTGAGCTATCTCAGGCTTTTCCAGGGCATCCACAGAGGGTCACCTAGGCAGGTGTGCAGCACTTCTTTACTGACCCACAGGGTCAAATCCTGGTCGGGGGAGACCTTTGATCTCAGCAGAAGTTGCTAAGGAGAGAGAGGAGGTAAGAGACTGATAAAGAAGGGAGGATGAATCATGCTAGAAGACCTAGTATGCTCTGCTGTCTCTCTGAGGCTGGGAGGAAGGAATTGGCTTCCACACCTTAAGGGGAGACCCAAGCAAGATGTTAGACAAGGAAGCCCAGGGCTGGGGACCACCCTCGTTGAGCTGGGCACTCAGAGCTCTTGGAACCACACAGAAGATGCTATACAACACAAATATTTAGACCCTGACAGATGGACTAGGAAGGACATCAACCACCAGAAGCAGGAGAAGCTGAGGAGATGTCTCAATTGGTAAAGTACTTCCTGTGTAAGCTTGAGGACCTGAGTTCGTATCCCAGGTAAAAAGCTGGGACCACTGGTATGTATCTTCAGACAGGAGGACCCTAGGGCTTGCTGGCCAGTCAATCTGGTCAAATTAGTGAGCTTTAGGTACAGTGAAAGGGCTGGGTTTCAAAAAAGAAAATGGAGAGCAATTGGTGACGGTGCCTGACAACCACTACCCCTGACTTCCATATGCACGTGTGTACATAGTTACACACACACACTTACACACACAAATACATACACACACACTGCAAATACATGCCCGTCAAGCAGAGGATAACAAAGCCTAGGGGTGTCTTCTTGGAGTAGGTGACACCTCAGTGTAGGACTGAATGATCCAGTAACAACGAATTAGTGTTTATAGTAACAGTAGTAATCAATGACAATGGTGAGAACCTGCTTATGTCAGAAATCTCCTTTAATTGTAATGCCACCCTGTGCGTAGGATACCAGTATCCTCACATTAACAGAACGATGGAGTCTTGGTTACTTTTCTATTGCTGTGATAGAAATCCCGACAAAAGCAACTTATAAGATAAAGCATTTAATTTGACTCATGGTTTTACAGAGTCAGAGTCCATGATGTTGGAGCAAAGGAACAGCTAAGAACTCACCCCTTGAGCTCACATCACAACAAGGAGGCAGGGAGAGAGACACTGAGAATAGCACAAGTCTTTTGAAACCTCAAAGTCTGCTCCAGTGACACACTTTCTCTAATAAGGCCACACCTCCTGATCCTTCCCAAACAGTTCCACCCACTGGGGACCAAGTATTCAAATATATGAAACCATGGGAGATGGGTGTTTTCACTTAGACCATCATAAGTGAAGATTAACTAAAAGGTTTAGATTTATTTATTTTATTTTTATGCATATGACTGTTTTGCCTATATGTATACCATAGGCCTGTCTGGTGCCTACAGAGGTCAGAAGAGGGCTTCAGATCCCCTGGAACTGGACTTATGGATGGTTGTGAGCTAAAATGAGGATGGGGAACTGAACCTGGGTCCTCTGGAGGAACAGCAAGGGTTCTTACCCACTGAAAAAACTTCAGTTCCATGCTTGATATTATTATTATTATTATTATTATTATTATTATTATTATTATTATTATTATTATAAAAGATTTCTCTGTATAGCACTGGCTGTCCTGGAACTCACTCAGTAGATCTGGCTGGTCTTTAACTCAGAGATCCACCTGCCTCTGCCTCCTGACTGCTGAGATTAAAGGCATGCACTCACCATGCTCTTTATTATTATTTTCTTTTGTTTTGAGACTGTGTAGCTCTGGTTACCCTAGAACTTGCTCTGTGGACCAGACTGGCCAGATCTGTTTGCCTCTACCTCCTAAATGCTGGGATTAAATGTGTGCTATCCTTGATTTAAAACAAAACAAAACAGGGTCTTAGATAGTCCTGGTTAGCCTAGAACTTACTGAATAGACCAGGTTGCCTTGAATATGCAGCAATCCTGCTGGCTTCTGCTCCCCAAGAGCTAGGATTACAGGTGGCCACCAACTTACTTGTCCTGAAATGCTTTATCACAGACCACACACTCATTAAGTGACAGATCCAAGATTTTCCGCACACAAGTTGAGTTGCCCAGCCACACTGGAGCGAGCACAGTATGGGAGAAGCTGAGCCCTTTTCCCCATTTCAGGACAGTGCAGGTCTTTGAGTGTTGCTCTGATCCTTAGAGGCTGGTGTCACAGCCTAGAGCAGGACTCCAACATCAAGAAGCAAGAGAAATGGGAGGAGCAGGAGAAACTGCAGCCTATGTTTACAGAAACTGACACCTACCTGCCCATTTTCAGTTGCCTCTTGGTTGAGAAGGGAAAAGTCCCGAGTTTTTATGACACCAGCTTGTAATTCTATTTTCTGTTGAAATTCTGGTGAGAGAAAAATAAGAGACATCAGAGAAACCTTCAGAATCTCATTTGGAGAATCCGAGCTGCAGATAAATGAGCCTCCTGCAGAAATGCTACATCAAAGCAAATTTTCTCAGCTGTATTTTCTTTCTTTTAATAGGGCCATTTACTACATTAATATTCCAGGAAGTCATTTTAATTTCATGTTTATCATCCATTGGGAAAGTTAAACGGGATCAATATGTAACCAGTGGCGAATTGGGGGGACCTTGGGGGAGAAGGGGTGCATTAGGAGGCCTGGATGATTCCACTCTTAGGAGTCCTTTGGAAGGGAAGGGGAGGTGGTGGGAGAGGGGTGGGTGAGATGGAAGGCAGTGGGGAGGGGATGAGGCAGGAATGAGCAGGGGAGCAGTAAGGTGTAATTGTCTGAGAATGCGTTTGAGAAACAATTAATGTGCATCACCTAGCGTGGGCATTGCTCACGTCTCATGCTTTTTAATCCCCCCACACACGAAGTTAGTATTCTTATTCTCATCCTCACCTATGGAGAGACTGAGGCTCATGAGTTTTGTCTCTGCACAAGGTCTTACAGAATTTAGGCTAGTGAAGATAGGAGCATCGGGCGATCAAGGTTACCTTTGGCTACATAGTAAGTCCAAGGCCAGCCTGCGCTACATAAGACGCTGTCTCAACACTTCCCCACCAAAGTCAATTTTCCAAAAGCCTGAGGATCCACAGCAGATCTAAGGTCTTTCTGGGTGAGTTGCCTGCTGTGAGGACACAGGTGGTCCCCTGTGTAGAGGTTATATAGTCAGTTGAAGGCAGGCCTTCCTCAAACACAAAAGCAAAGAGGGGCTCAGCCCTGTGGAGGAAGCTCAGAGTTACAGACTGGGATGGTGGCTTCACCCAGCTTGGTAGGCCAGGGAAGGTCTTCGGCCATATGGGTGCTCCTGCTGTGACGACAAGGCTGTGTGGTGGCAGCTGGGCAAGAAGGATCAATAAAACCAGCTCCTAGAGCCAAACCAGGGAGCAGTGCTGGAGGAGAGGCAGTGGGGTCTCTTTGGGGGAGGGACCCAGGGAAGTCACAGGGCAGATTTCTGCTCTAGATCATGCGTCTGCTGGATAGTGGAAGCAAATAGGTGTCTTCCACGGAGCTCTGTGAGGCGGGTCTTCAGGAATTTGGGAGGTGGAAAAGGGGGGTATCATCAGGGAGTTTTCTTTCCATCTCTCATCTTTTTAGCACCATCAGCTCCTCCTGTGGACTTCACCTTCACCATGGGACACGAGCAGAGTATAAGCCATTAGCACCACCTCCATCACCACCTCCCTGAACAAGCACCCATCTACTGTCGGCTGCGTTATTGCTGTAGCCTATGTCTCCTTTGCTTCTGAGCTGGGCTCCCTACAGGCCATTCTTAATGCCACATCAGAGAGGTACTCTTAACTATGAATCAGATCATTCTGAAGTGTCATTGTCTCATGACAATAGAAGCTCAGGGTCCTTGTAAAGGCCAACGAGGGGCAACATAATCCACTCTCCCCATTATCTCAAGATGCCAATTCCAGCCAGGTGGGTGGTGGTGGTGGTGGTAATGGTGGTGGTGGTGGTAGACATCTTTAATCCTAGCAACCGGAAGGCAGAGGCAAGCAGAGCTCTGTGAGTTCAAGGCCTATCTTGTTAACAGAGAGAGTTCTGAACAGCCAGGACTACGAAGAGAAACCCTGTTTCAAAAAACCAAAAGGAAAAAAAAAAGAGACTAATTCCTACAACTCTTTCCTATGCTCTCCTGCTATGGCCCACATCAGGGTCTTTGCATTTGTTTAGCTCTCTTTTCCATTCCTCCACTTCTTTTTATCTTAGACTCTTTCTGTCTGTCTATCTATCTATCTATCTATCTATCTATCTATCTATCTATCTACCTACCTATATACTTACCTATCTATGTAGGTTTTTTGAGACAGAGTTTCTCTTTGTAGCCCTGGCTGTCCTGGAACTCAGAGATCTGCCTGTCTGTGCCTCTCAAGCTCTGAGATTAAAGATGTGCACTGCGACGACCACCTGGCAGACTATTTTATTTTAATTGCCACTTTTCTCATCAATGCTTTCTCTCCTGCTGCATGATCACATTCTATTGTAGTCATTATCTGTAGGTATTTTGGTTATTTTTCTATCACCACCACAAAACACCACGACCAAGGCAACCTACAAAAGAACGCATTTAATGGAAGCTCAAACACAGTTTCAGAGTGCGAGTCCCTGATCGTCATGGTGAGGAGCATGGCAGCCAGGCAGGCAGGCAGGCATGGGGCTGAGCAGTAGGCAAGAGCTTACATCTGATCCATAGGCAGGGGCAGAGGAAGGGAGAGGCAGAGGGAGAGAGAGAGCGCGCTAGCTAATTGGGAATAGTGGGGCTTTCGAAACCTCAAAACCCACTCACAGTGACACACCTCAACAACAAGGCCACACTTCCTAATTCTCTCCAAACAGTTCCACCAACCGAGGACCAAGCATTTACATAATCAGCCTGTGGGGCCATTCTCTTTCACACCACTACAGTTGTACCATAATTTCCTTTCTTTCCTTTCTTGCCTTCCTTGCGGTCACACGGGTGGGAATTTTGGCTATGTTGTTCTGTGTTGTTATCCCAGTAGCTTATCGAATCAGCGAAGAGGGGTCACTGCCAAGGGTAATATTAAGTTTTTACCTTAAATTTGTAACACTTTTTTCTTTATTTAATTTTATTGGATGAATGTTTTGCCTGCATGTGTGTCCATTCAACACATGTGTGCCTGGTCCCTGTGGAGGCCAGAAAAGGGCATCGGATTCCCTGGAACAGTTGTAATTTGTAATAGTAGTTGTAATTTGAACCTGGATCCTCTAAAGAGCAGCTAGTGCTCTTAACCTCTGGGTCATCTCTCCAGCCTTAATTTTTTTTTTTTTTTTTTTTAGATAAGGTCTCATGTATTCGAGGCTGGCCTCAAATTCATGAAAGATATAGTTGAGGGTGACCTTGAACTTATTTCCCCATCTCCACTTCCAAAGTGCTAGGATCACAGGTATGCACACACACCTGGTTAATGTGTTGTTAAAATCAAACCCAGGGCCTCACATATGCTAGCCAAGCACTCTACCAATTGAGCCCTATCCCCAGCCCAAAGGAATACTACTTGTATTTGAAGTTATTCTTCGTTGTTGTTGTTTGTTTCATTGAGTCCTAACAACAGCCCTCCATGGCAACAACTGTTACTGGCTTCGTGTTCTAGGTGAGGCAGCTGAGGCTCCAGGAGACCGTGTAGAGTTGGGCATCTTCCAAACCTCAGAGCACACAAACTGGTGCCAGGCTACCTGGCCTAGTACTGGCCCCTGCGTGTCCCAGGTGTGGGAGAGCAGGCAAACTCCTGTCCTGGCTGTGCATCAGTGTTCACCTTTGCAGAATGGGGGCAATCACTGTTTTGAGCACTTGCAGCTGTTGGAACTTTAGTGGGTGGTACCTGGGCAGTCTTGTGCCTGGGCCGTGTGGCTGGCAGGGTCAGCTGTTGTTATCAGAGTCTATGCTGCAGCCGGAGTCATGGACATTTTCCTCTCTGGGGTCTCTAACACATTTCCACAGGGACTTTAGACCAGCCAGGGGCTCTGCTTCTAATGGCAGCGGCCAGGCTTGTCCAGTCCCATTTGTTTAGGTAGAATTTAATTTCTCCCTAAGCCGGGAGTCTTCTGGCCCCTCCTGCCCTCTCTCTTGCTCTCATCAGCTGGAAAATGAGCTCTGGGAGCTTTCCCCCTGGTCCAGAAATCCAAGGTGAAGAATTTCATTAACAATCAAGAGGACATAATCAACATTCTAATAATTCCAGGTCCACACTCCCTCTTTTGTAGCCCCCCCCAAAGCACCCTGTTCCCCCACTTCGTCCTGTTCCCTGCTCTCCTAGATACTCTCACCTTGACAAAGAAATCTCATTTCCTTTCCAGCCAAATTTGCTTCGCTATTAGATTCAAGACCTTACCTCTGGCATGATGTTGAGGGGTGTTCTTCCCAGCTCTCAGACTTCTGCCTCTGAAGGACACAAGTGTTAACGAGGGACTCCCCAAGGGCTGGCTCTTTTACACCACCTGCATGGTTTTGCCAAGCATACATGGCATACTTCCCCTTTAGGGACCTAGGGATCTTGGCCCTAGGCCAGAGAAGCGGGACTTCTGATGGAACACAGGTACCCTGCTGATTTTTCTGGATTGATGAATGTTCTAAAACAGGGAATAGCCTTTTTGAGTACCAGATACATTTCACATAGCTTAAGGGTCCAACCTCAAAACCCCTGCCTACTCCAGCCACTGGGAAGACCTCGCCTATGTCATTTTCTGGCTATGTAACCTTGGTTATTAAGCTTTCTGAGCCTGTATCTGGCCAGGACCTTCTTGCTGATGGAACTCTCAAGTATGGAGATAGGACAGGAAGGACATTGCCCGGTGAGAGAGAGACATATAGGAGACAGAATCAAACTGGCCTCTGAATCAGACCCACTCTGCAGAGGACCCATTAGCCCATGACCCTGTAAACACAGGAATGGGGGTGTGGCTCAGAGCACTGACCCAGCATGTGGGAGATCCTGGATTTGACTCCTAGTGTTTGAACACACACACATATACGCACTCATGCACACAGACTTTTAAAAATCCATCAATGGGTTCATCTATTCATGAGCACAGGCCTTGCTTCTCCAGTTAAATCTTTTCTATGCTTTCCACTTCCCCCTTTCTTTAGCTGAACCATTTTTTCTATCTACCTGGCAGGGTACCTACTCTCTGATCTCATGGGCCCTCAAGACTAATCACTTGTCAATGTCTGGTTTTCTCTTCATCACAAAATCTCTCATTTCAAAAACCAGGTGGTGGTGCACCTCTTTAATGCCAGCACTCAGGAGGCAGAGGCAGGCAGACTGCCAAATTCGAGGCCATCCTGCTCTATAGTGCAAGTTCCAGGACAGCCAGAGCTGCACAGAGAACCCCTGTCTTGAAATAAGACAACAAAACAAATAGAGGCAACAACAACAAAAGGGATCCCCCAGCCCTAAAGGCACAGCTAGGAGGTGGTCAGAGCTCCTCACATCTGGAGTTAACTTCCACATTGAGACATGACCAACAACTGAGTGCTGGGGACCAAGCAGGCTGTGCGGAAGCTCGGAGGGAGAACAGGCAGACCCGAGGCCCAGGTCACCAGGATGTCCTGTACCGTGAGGATGCTGTAATCAGGGATTGAGGTCTGGTAATCTGCAGGAGGAATTGGATTCTCACCACCAGGGCAGTGGGGTGTCACTGAAGGATATCAAGAAGAGTGGTGGATGGAGTTTTCTTACGGGAACGTTGGTGGGGCAGGATGGTAGCGGTGGGAGAAGAAACAGCAAGGAGGATGAAGTAGAGAGGACAAAAATGACAGTGGCTCTGGCAGAGATTAACCCTTTAGGGGACAAGGGTGTTGATGTGCCAAGTGGCATGAAGTAAGTGGCTCTACCGACAGGGGATTCACTCAGGCATGAAACATCCAGACCTCTTCCCTCTCAGCTCTGGAAGGGCAGATGGCTCTGTGTCACCTCCCCCAAGCCATTTCTGCCCTTCCCCCAACAAAGGATCGCAGCAGGTCTTGCTGTGTGTGTCTGAGTGCACACCCAAGTACAAGTCGGGGACTGTGGGAGAAGAGGGAAGGAGAACCAAAGAAGTCACACTTCCCTTTCAATGGGGACATACGGGGCCGTTCCCACTTGTGGGGGAGGAAAGACAGATGGTTGGGAATCTTCGTGAAGGTCTCCCGCCTTCACCCCTCTGGCCCCCAATCCTTCCTCCATATGGCACCGTAGAGTGCTCCTGTCTCAATTCTCCCTATGCTCTTCTGTGCCCTCTGCAAACCCTCAAACAGGACCTCAGCCAGGCTCCAGCCTCTACGCTCCCCTTCCGTCCCTTCCACGGCTTCTTTGCTAAGCTGTTCCCTGTGTTTGCAACAGTTTCCTTACCCAGCCCCCACTCCTTATCCTTGAGTGAATGGAAATGTCTTCCTCATTTCTTACACCTCAGAAACTAGGGAGCTTTCTCATTCCATACCTATAAACTAGAGAAAGTTTCTTTTCCGAGTTCCCATGAACTGCTGCTGGCCGTCCTACCCTCTGGGCAGTCTGCAGCTCCTCTATCCTAGCCCCAGTGGCTGTCCTGTGGCTAGGAAGGCAAGACCTTGCCTTACTGGCATGCACATTGCCTGGCACTAGGCCCTGTATTCAGAAGCTATTGATGGAGGAACCCCCAGGACTTACCAAAATGCCAACCATGCCTGCTAGGAGCAGGTTAGACAAAGCAGACGAATTACTCTACGTTTAAAGCTCAGGCAGAGGATGACCAGGTAGAGAGGAGAAGCACCCAGGAGCCTTACTCCAGGTTCTTGTCTTCTCACCATAGAAGGAAGTCCAGGGCTAAAACAGGAAGAGGAAGAGGCCATGAGAGCCCCCACAGCAGAAAACATGTCAGCATACAGATATGTTCTGTGTTTGACAGGCCAGGCACCCAGTCTCAGGGTCAGAGTCCTTGACTAGCCCATAGTAGAGGACCCAGCTCCTTGGAGGAGCCTACTGAGGGCTTGGGGTAAGAGTAGTGGGGAGCCAAGGTAGATGGGTCCTAAATTAGAGTTCAGTGTCACCTCAAACCTCCATGGAAGCTGAGAACCGACACCCAGGGGGCATGGGAGACATCAGGGATTCAATCACAGGCTAATAGACTCCCAGCCAGAGATGCAATTAGGGGCAGACTCCCAGGGGCCTTCGGGCAGTGGGAAGGACAGTTACTAGTTTGGAGTTGGAGGTGACAGCCACATCTTCAGTCCTGGGTCCTGTCAGAGAGGCCAGGGTGAGGACACAGGAAGGGTGAGGAGGGCCTCAAACAGAAGCAAGGGGAAGAACATAGACAAACAATGGGCAGAGGCAGTGGGCCCACCAGAGCACGGTAAAGCCCAGTCACCATGGATGGCTGATGGAGGGACATGACGTGCTCAGCACTAACTCTGACCTTGGGCTTCTGAAGGTCCAGTTCCAGTTCCAGCCGGTCTACTAACCATACCTTCATCCCTAAACACTGGGCACTGATGGTGTTTGTCACATGTCAACAGAACTAACCCCAGTCCTTTCCCAAGCAGGGACAGGAGGAAGGGGGTGGGGTTTCATCTTCAGGTTCTGTCTGAATGACAGCTTCTTGGACACATTGCTGCCTCCTGTGGGTCCCCTAGTCACAGCCTGGTTCTCAGCTATGCCTCCAATGTGTAGCCTGAGACTAAAGGTAGCACTTTCTGAAGATCAGCGGCTCACAAGGGCCCCACAACCTCAGGTTGCTAGAGACAAAAGTATGGAGGTTTTTGTTTGTTTGTTTTATTTTTTATTTATTAAACAACAACAACAAAATTGCTGGGAGGTGGTGGCGTTTGCCTTTATTTCCAGCACCCAGGAGGCAGAGGCAGGGAGATCTCTGTGAGTTCAGGCCAGCCTGGTCTACAGAGTGAGCTTCAGGACAGCCAGGGCTAAACAGAGAAACCCTGTTTCAAAAAACAAAATAAACAAACAAAACATGTGTGTGTCTGTGTGTATGTGTTTTCAGATCTGTGTAGGTCCCCACGGTGACCAGAAGAGGACATCAGATCCCCAGGAGCTGTAGTTACTGAAGACTGAGCTGTCTCATATGGGGGCTGGGAACCAACACTCTCACCCTTTGCAAGAGCAGTAAGCTCTCTTAACCTTGAGCCATCCCTCCAGCCCCAGGGCTGACTTTCTGCAGAGCCTCAGGTAGGCCCCATGGGAACAAGGAATTGTGGTCTGAGGATAGTTCAACGCCCTGCCACTCTGAGGAGTTTAAGATTTACTGGGCTACTTCATGACCAGCAGGAGAAGCTTGGGAGGGAGGATCTAGCTCATCACACCGGGCCTTTGCTGAGCACTTTGTAGCTGTCACACAAGTCCAGGAGAAGGGTGCAGGTGTCCCAAGTTCATAGAACATTCAATAGATGATGTGCTGATCCAAGGATGCCCTAAGATGCCAGCTTAGGTTGCCCAGAGCTGGGCACTGAGGAGATGGAGCTGGGCTTGGGGGATAGAGCTTAGGAATGGTTCATATATCCTCACAGTCCTGCAGCGTCTCCTCCATAGTTCCAGGACCAGAAGAAATATGAAAAGCAGACCAGGCTACATGAGTACAAGGTCACTGGCTGGGCTCTAGGTGTGGATGCTTCTGTGTTCAGTTTCTATGCCTGTGTTTCAGACTCTGTGCCTCCTCCCCATCTGCCAATCTCTCACCAAGTCCAGGTGCTTTGAGATAAAGAGCTGGCAGAACCGTAGCATTCGGAAGTGGCCGCTTTGGCATAAATATAAACAGGGACTTCCTAGACCCTGCAGGACTCACTATGGCTGAACCCAAAGGGTCTCCACTGCACTTGTCCAAGAAAGTGGAAATCAGCAGCCTCCAGCTTCCTGGAAGACAGGCTGATCTGGTCACCCACACCCACCTCTCTCATAGGCTTTGAAAGAGGGAACTACACCCCATTACTCTATCCTGCTGGTGGCCACAACATGGCTCTTGTGGACCTACGTTCAAAGCCCAGCTCTGCCACCTCCCAGCCCTGTAGCCAGAGTTCCCAGTCTCCCTGTCTATCAGATGGGACTCCCAGGATCTGCCTCTGCGGAGATTTTGCCATTGGTGAGACAAGCACATGCATCATGCAAACGCTTGTTACCTTTCCACTTTAGCAACTGAAACAGGCTTGGGTAAAACGTTTAAATTTTATATTATATTTATCTGTATTTATCTGATATTTGTGTGTGTGGGAGAGAGAATGTGTGTGTGTGGGGGGGGGGGGGGTGCACATGCGCCATGCTGCTGCTGTGGTGGTCAGAGGACAACTTTCAGGAGTTGGTTTCTTTCGCCCGTGGCTTTCCGGCGGCGGCATCCCAGGCTCCTCTTTAGCGCGCACACAGAGCGGGGCCGTTTCTAAGTCTACCTGAGGTGGAGCATGTGCACAGGGCTGCATCTCACAGCTGTGAGACAAAAATGGCTGCATCGTTCCTGTTCTTAAGTTCCTGGCACAGGAGAAAGCGGGGACTCGGAGGGCTTAGGACAGAATTAGACCCCGAAGCCTTATTTTAAAACAGGGACAGCTGCAGGGGGCGGCTAGTTCAAGGTCATCCAGAGTCGGTAACTGGAAAGATCAGGTTGTAACCCAGTTTGCTTGTGCCTTTGCTTCCAATGTGAGGAGGAGCAGGTCCCTGCAGAGGGGGGTCCCAGATAAGGGGGTTCTGTTCCTCTTAGCAACTCCCTTTAGCTCCTGCAACAGTGCCTGATACGGAGGAGGGCACCCAACTAAAAAGTCAGTGAGAGAGTGAATAAATGCGAGCGTGAATGGCAAATGAATGAATGGACTGACAACAGACAGGTGTTCTTTAAGGACCAGGGAGTGTGTGAGGGACACAGATCACCGATCACCTTGACCTCAGGAATGAAGTCTTCTCCACATGGCACCATTTCGGGGGGGGGTAAAGAAGGCCCCACCCCAGAAGCTGCTCTCCGAGGTATGGAAGTTAGATGGTTGCTAAGCTGGGAGAGGACCGAAGAAAAGAGGCAGGGATGGCTGTCCTGACTGCAGAGGGAAGAATGGTAGCATGTTTCTGCTGGTGTGCTGGGGAGATAGATGGAGAAGTGTGTGAGGTTGATGTGCCTAAGGGGGCCCTGCATCATACTTGCTCAGAGCCTGGGACACCTGGGGGCCTCTGTTGGCAAAGGCCACCTCTGGTCCTTAGAGGCCTGGCAAACTCAGCACTGGCTGCTCAGGATCCTGTTGCCATAGAGATATGGAGCCAGCTCCTCCGAGAGTGTTAGAGCCTTGGGGTGTGGCCCGCCCTCAGCGTGGTTCAAACCTGAGGGTGGAGGTGGGAATGTGGTTGGGGCAGCAGAGGGGTGTGGAGAAATCCCATCTAACATGACAGCCACGGGAACATATGATGTGGCTGACGCTGGCATCAGAACCTGCAGCTCTGGACTTGATTTCAGTTTCTGACTGGTAGCCCTGGACAAGAAATACGACACCTCCCAGCATCGCTCCCTCATCTATAAAATGGGTGTGATTCTTTGTCTAGCTGCTGTGACAGTCATTTAAGCCTGTCTAGGGAAAGCCCCATTTGGGCGGGCACAGCAAAGCCGCCATAGTGACTGGGGTCAGGGTAGGGCTTCTGTAGGAGTCTGCCCCATTGCACAACCCTGCGTCGAGGCCTGCATTTGGGCACAGGTGGGGAGGCTGGAGAGAGGTTGGGCTCCCTCCACAGACAGGGGTGACCAGGACTCAGGAGTTATGTCATCCTTTGAACATGGGCCTGGAGGCTCTGCCGCAGGCATATCTGAAAAATAAATAATAACAACTTGAATAATTCACAGAATCCATGTGAATAATTCACCATGGCCTCCCAAGCACCAGGCGATTAGTCACCGCAGACCCAGGCTCCGGTCCTGGCTGCCTCTGGCTGCCTCAGGGGCCCTGGGGAGTACAGCCTGGCCACAGGGGCAGGAGGTAGAGGACATGTAGGGATGCTTGGAGAGCCCTCTGGGGCTGAGGTGTCCTGCAGGTTGCAGCGGTGAAATAGGGAGGTCTGTGGGTTCTGTTCAGTCTTGGGGAACCAGAGGGGGCTGACCCAGAACCCCTGAGTACTCCAGTGGGACCTTACAGCTGGCCTTGCAAATCGTCTGTCCTTTTGGGGCTTTGTTTTGGAGGCCTGAAGCACACAGGGCCTCTCACTGTTATTACAGTGGCCTCACCAGCCCTGATTGTCCATCCCAAAAGAGCTCCACCTCCACAGGGAAGCCAAGCCACACACCTCTTCGCTTTGCAATAAATGCTGAGGAGTCTACAGAGGCCTGTCATGGGTCTCCTGGGAGTCAAAACGAGGTAGCCTCCCTCTGGAACGCAGGCGGTCCTCTGCTACCGTGCCTTGGTTAAATGGCTCAAATGTTTCAAGTCTCCATTTCCTTCTCTGTAAAATGGGAATTAAGAAACACCCAGCTCATCACGTTATTATTGTTCTGAGGATGAAATGACGTCATGACCATAAATTGCTTAGTGCAATCCCTGGCACACAGTAAGTGCTAAACAACAGTAAGCTGTTACAGATACTCATTATCTTTCCAAAGATAGTGTGCTGGGGACTCGGAGGTAGGAAGGAGGCTGCTCAAGAGTTGCAGATGTCCATGCAGTTGGACATGATCTGCAGGCCCAAAAGATGGGCCTAGACTGCTGGCCAGCCCCGGGAAGGGCTGACAGGGGTGCCTCCATGCTCTTCCCTCAAAATACCCAGCCCCTTGTTTATTCCCCTCTGGGCACTTGCCACCGCTGCGATTATTTATTAGTTATTTGTTCACATCCTGATTATCTGCCCTTCCCACCGGGCTGTGAACTACTGATAGGGACCTGCCTGCCATGGTTAACATTGTAAGCCCAGGGTATACCATACAATGCTGCAGGCACATAATAGGTGCTTAGTAAATGGCTGTCCACTGAATGAAAGCACTGATCAAGTGGGATGTGATTGAGAAGGGCTGCTGGCGGGTGGGAAGGAATAGCCAGGCAGGCAGCTCAGGATGGTGGATCTGGGCCAGATCTCTGCCAGACTGGCTGCTGGTGCTGCTGCATGGCTGGGCCAACGCCCTCTCCCCCTCCTTTCTTTGCCTTTCAGGTGAGTTTCCTGAGACCAGCACACAGTGAACTTAATGGTGGTACAGGTTGGCTGAGCCTTCCCCACTAATGATTTAATCTCTTGTTTAGAATTTCTTGTGGCATTAATGATTATCCCCTAGAACAGGGGAAATAATTGGCTGCATTCTTGCGGTGAGGGTGCTCCCTGTAGGCCGGAAGCTGAGCCTGTTCTGTAATCTTCCCCTCTCACCTGCCTGCCACTCACTCATAGGGTGTATGCAGAGGAGTTAGGAGGCCACCTCGAGGCTTTGGGGCCTGGCTGGGGTCAGAGGCCACAGGGAGGAGGGTAACTGAGGCTTGGAAACAGAGGAGAGAAGGATGCTTGGAGATCGTTCTTAGCCTGAGGAATCCTGCATCTCAGTTCAGAATTTCCATCCTCCCCACCCCCATTTGCCTCATGTATTTTTGGCAAAGGCTCTGCATGGCTGTGTCCCCTCCTATATGTGCACAAGTGGGCATCTTTAGGGCAGCGGTTCCACGGTCTGGCAGCCCCGGAGCAGCAGGAACACAGCACCTTGGCAGCAGTAGCTGGGTTAGGCTTTGAATGCAATAGCCCCTCAGCTCCTTCAGAATTCTGCCAGATCACAAACCCCTAAGGGTGGAGCCTTGAACCCCCCAAGCTTCCCAGGCAACTCTGGTGTCCAAGTTTGGGTAGCCCTGCTGTAATGCACCTTGCCTTGACCTGGGTAGGGGTACCTGTACTGTGCGTGCTCACGGGAGCATCTGAGCCTTGGGACTGTCGTTATCAACAGGAGAAAGCTGCAACAGTGGCTGCTAGAAAGGCCCAGGCAGAAGTCAGGCCCTCAGATGTTCCGCCCGCTGCTGGTGGAGAAAGGCTCAGGTCAGCTTCTTCCAAACGCCAGTTGTTCTTGGGTGTCCAAAAGACCCTCATCTGTGGAGCCACAGGGTATGAGGAGGACTACTGCTCTTGCCCAGGCTTTCGCAGGGTAGGCCTGAGATAGTGAGAAAGATCTGCCGTGAGTTTCGGCCTCAGCCCTGACATCCTAACATTCCCCAAAGGGACTGTATCTTGGCCCCAGTGGTCAAGGGACTTGCAGGTTCCTGACCCTCCTTGTTGCTGGTGGTTTTCAGGTATTAAGGAGGATGGGGCAGGGGTAGGGCAACATGGACTGATTCTGAGAACGCCGCAGACAGCTTGGGCCTGTGCATATTCCAGAGAGGGGAATGGGGCTGGGCTGAGAGAGATTTAGATGCTCTGAGGGTGACTCTGAGGTGTGAGGGTGCTGTGTGTGAGAAGGGAGGAAAGGGTCTGGGGAAGGAGGAGGAGGAAGAAATTAGATAAGCAGACAAAAGAACAAGAGATGGGGGTGGGCTCGAAGTAAAGGAGAAAAGGACAAGAAGAAGGGGAAAGGCAAAGGGAAAGGTGAGGAGGCCACGCTGGAAGGACAATGTGAGGGATGATCCCACAGCATCTGTGGGGTGTTAGTGGGAGGGAAGTCATGGGGTAGGTGGGAGCTACAGCATGGGACCTTAGGTTTACTAGATATAAGAGGCCCTGGCCTGCAGTTCCTGAGTCTGGATCTCATTCAGAAAAGAATGACTTGGCTGCTTTGATTCTGTGTGGGTGTCATGCAGATAGCCACAGCTGGTGTGGGGTTCATGGGTGCAGTAACCAAGTCATGCCCAGGAGACAGGATCTCACAACTCTCCTCCCCTCCCCCCAGCTCTTACATTCCTTCATTCACTTTTCTAGGATCTGCTGATTAAATTTTGTATATTTTGAAACTAATGGGTGGAAGGAATATGAGCCATTAGGAAGGAAGGCTTTATCCTCTATCCCCTCCCTCCATCCCCCAAAAGGAAGCTGCTGACCCAGAACTACATCTGACCCAGGGCCTGGGCTGTTCTCAGCTTTGGTCAGAGAAGATCGCCTGGGCAGTGGTCAGTGGGCAGTGGGCAGCAGTCAATGCAGAGCTGTGTAACTGGTCAAAACGCTGAGAAAAGCCTAAGTGCTCAGCCCCAAATGGGACATCATTACCAATCTGCCAGCCAGCCATCCCCTGCTCTTGATCCACTGCCTCATGGCACAGGGAACATGTCAGAAGACCACAGAAAGGGGAATGAAAGAATGTAAGAGCTGGGGGTGGGGTGGGGAGGAGGGCTGTGAGAACCTGTCTGCTGGGCATGCTGGTTGGCCACACCTTTTCCCCTATACTCTAGGGATGGCCCCATACACAGGTATGCGTGCGCAGCACTGACAGGACTTAGTGGGTTAACAAAAAAAAAAAAAAAAAAAAGCTCTGATGTTAGAAGGGGTATAGTGGAGGTAATGGGGGAGCTAGAGGGGTCATGAAGAGTATATGATATCTCATTGATACATATATAGATTTCTCAAAGAGTAAGAAAGTAAGCAGAAACAAAATGAGTGAAATTATGACCAACATGGTGGCTCATACTTGTAATCCTAGAACTTTGGAGGCTAAAACCAAGAAGTGGCTGGAGCCTGAGCCCAGCCAGGGAAATAGAGAGAGGGTCTGTCTCAATACACACCTGAACAGGCAAACAGACACACACACACACACACACACACACACACACACACACACACACACACTCACTTCAAGAGAGCAGCAAAGAACATACCAGAATGTCTTAGTCAGGGTTTCTATTCCTGCAATGAAACACTATTATCCAAAAGCACATTGGGAGGGAAGGGTTTACTCGGCTTATACTTCACAGGACTGTTCATCACTTAAGTGAGTCAGGACAGGGACTCACACAGGGAAGGATCCTGGAGGCAGGCGCAGAAGCAGAGGCCATGGAGGGGTGCTGCCTACTGGCTTGCTTCCCATGCCTTGCTTGGGCTGTTTTCTTACAGAACTCAGGACCACCAGCCCAGGGGTGGCCCCTCCCACAATGGGCCTGGCCCTCCCCCATCAATAACTAATTAAGAAAATGCCTTACAGCAGGACCTTATGGAGGCATTTTCTCAATTAAGTTTCCCCTTTCTCAGATAACTCTAGTTTGTGGGTCGATGGTGACGTAAGAGCAGCCAGCACGCAGAGCAAAGCCAGGTGTGGTAGCGCATATCTGTAATCCTAAAACTTGGAAGAGGTACACAGTGAGTCTGAGACTAGCCTGGGCTACATAAGAGCCTTGGGCCAGTGAGAGGTACAGGGAGTAAAGGCCCTGCTGACAACCATGGGGGACCCCGATGTTGGAGAGAACTAGCTCTCACAAGCTGTTTTCTGCTCTCCACTTGTACTCTACGGGATACATGTACACACACATAAAATGTTGTAAGACATTAAAAACATATATATGCATATGTGATATCATCCATCTACCTATCTACCTAAACAAATCGACCCACCTAGGCAGGTGGGTGAGTCACCATGCCAAGCTACCCGGCCCCAGTGGGCTAGCTGAATCCGGGACTGGGAGAAGGCAAGAATTCTGACAGTGATTAGCCTGGGACTGTTGAGACCCAGTGTCTTCCACGATGCCTGGCCTGTGGCTTTTGCTTGGGGCACCTGGGATCCGTTAAAGTGAGACCGTAGCAGTCCCCAGCATGATGCTGACCTCCAGCTTCAAGGCCCAGCCCCTCAGCATCTCTCACTTCCTTTAATCACCAATGGGGGCCTGCTATCCATTAACTTTGCACAGCCCTTTCTGAACTCCTGTCTATTTTTAGCTGGGAAGACCCCTGTGGGTAACAAATTCCAGGAGGTGGACAGCAGCTGTTGAAGCCGGACCCCTCCCCCACCAAGAAATCCTCAGCTAAGACAGTCCAGCTTGAGAGAGGCCCTCCTTGTGCTAAAGTTTCCTTATCAGGATCTTAGGAGGTCTCAGTCTGACAGAGACAGACAGACAGACACACACACACACACACACACACACACACACACACATACCGAGGGGAGTGTCACAACAGCTCATCCGCTCTCACGTCGCACTATTCTGAGCTTTAGAGTCAGAGAAAGGACACCTAAATCAGGGCTCCTCCACTGCTGGCAGTTGAGGTGTTTCCATCTGTACAATGGGGGGTGATCATATTTCCTATTAGAGATGGCCGGGGCTTGGTGACATTTTGCATTGCCGTAAGTCATCTGCAGCCGCTCCCAGCGCGTTGAGGCAGCTGTGTGGAGCGCCCACACTGTGCCAGGCACTGTTCCAGGTGTGGGAGGGGGCAGCCATCCAGCAGGGAGACCCCCTGTTCTGAAGCATTGCAGGGGATGCCAGGAGATGCCACCAGCCAGTGAGCAGATCAGCAAAGTGACCCTGAAGAGTGACATGAACTCAGAGGCCCCCCGAAAAGGTGGCAGTGATCAGATGGCTCACAGGGAGGCCCACTCTCTTGAAGTGACATTTGAGAAGGGCCAGGTGAATGGAGTTGGAGGAGGAATTTCCTTGAGTTAGACTCTGTAGGAAGTTCAGGGTCGTGTATTTCGTATCCTGAATGCTTTTGTATAATTTGACCTTCCTTACTATTTCCAGTGAATCTTGGAGTTTCCCCCTCTCCGGGCTCAGGGTTCTCCTTGTAGCTGGGCATGAGCAGGCTGGGTGCTAGTCTGCCTTCCGCTTCCCTCACTCTCATGCTGTCTCTCCCTCACTGCCTTCAGCTGCCCAGGGTGATGGATGCCTCCTTCCAGGGCTGAGTCATGTGCTGCCTCGTACAAGCTCTGGGCAACATCACTGCCACCGCGCCGCTCAGTCCTTGCTCCACTCCCAGCGGTAGAAAAGCAGATTTATAGGGATTTCCCCAGGGGCAGGGGTGGGGGGCGACAATCAGGCGTCCACTTCGCTCTGGCTCAGAAGCTGCAGAAGCAGCCCCACTCAGTGAAACTTTCCTCAATGCTCCAGAGGAGGAAACTGAGGCTCAGGGGGAGTAGACGCTCCGAGGTTGCGCGATCCTCAGCGGTAAGGAGGCCGGCTTGATATCGGGCTCCTGGCCTATCGGATGGTTTGCCAGGGCCTCAGCTTCTCCGACTCTGCAGCCGCCCCCTCTGAGCTTCCCTGAACCCGGGCTCTGTGTAGTTAGCTCGGTTAGTAGTGTCTGCCTAGGGGCCATGTGGAGGGACTGTGCAGGAAAGAGTGTTATAGTTCAGTGGCTCTTAAATTTCATCTCGCATCAGAATCACCTGGAGGGCTTGTTAAATGCAGCTTGCTGGCTTCCACCCCCAGAGTTTCCCATTTGAGGACTCCAGTGTGAGGTCTGATCATTTGCATTTCTAACAAATCCCCAGGTGGCAACGGTGCCCCAGGGTCTCAGGACCACACTCGGAGAACCTCTGCTGTAATCGATTAGTGCTGTCTGCTGTGCCATGCCAGGAGAGAGTTGTGACAAGCAGGGCATGCATCCTCACTTCGTGGGCAACCCGAGTAATACAAGCTCAATAGATACCTTAAAAATCAACTGAGGGCCTCCTCAGAAAAGAGAAGGTGCCACGGTGTGAAAGCCATGGTTTTCTGCAGTGTGGACAAAATGTTCACAGTGTGAGCAAGGCCCACTTCTGTCTCCTCACCTTACGTGGCCATCAGGTCGCCAGGTCATCTCACTGACTAGCACAACTGCAGCCACAGGCTATTTGCACATGACTTTCCCATTGCCTAGAGCGCTTCTTTTCATGAACGTCACTGGCGCAGAGATCTCAGAGGAGTCCTTGTTTCTCGTGGAAGCACTCACTGACTTAGCTGATGTAAAGATTCACCTTTAAAGACTGCAGTAGAGCCCAGCACATCCCCACATTCAGAGGCCTGTCAACATGTTCGTTTCTTTTAAAATCAAAGGAAAACTATGAACTTTGGGAACATATTATTTGTGTATCTTTTAATAGAGAGGATATACAGAAAGGCAAAGGTGCCTGGACCCCTCGATATATCCTGGGGAGGTCACAGAAAAAGCATTTCAGATAGAAGAAATAACGCAAACAAAGGTCTGGAGGTGACAGCCAGCCGGGCGTGTGTGGGAGGCATAGAAAGAATCAGCAAGTGAGGTCTGTTTGTAGACTGGAGAGAATGAGAGGAAGGATGTCCAAAGGGATGGTCCTGGAAGGTGAGGATGGGAGCGGATTGACCTGGGGAGGGCGGGGCCTCTCACTGTAGCATTGGCTGGCAGTACTTGGGCTTTGTGACGCTGTGTACCCTTGAAAGGAAGGCCTGCATCCCTAATACACGCCCAGGCAGAAACACATTTTTGCCAAGCCCCAAGTCTTGGGAATTCTCCTGGATACGGCCTCTTCTGAAAAAAGTGGGTTCGAAAATAAATAAATAAGTAGGTAAATAAACAAAAGTGAGCTCTGCCTCTTCAGCATGGGCAGGTGGTTCGTGACTAGGATATTTCTCAGGTGGGGGCTGAGCCCCTCTATCTTGGCCTCATTTCTGGGGCTCACATCACCCCTCCCTAGGGCAGCAGACTGGAGAGGGGGATGGGGCTTCCGCAAGTGAGATACAGCAAGGAGCTATTTAAAGCTGCCGGCAGCTCGCCCCTTCTGTTCACGGCTCTGCCGGGTGGGAGCTGCCATCGTCACGCACCCACCGGCGCCTCAGGAACACAGCAGCCCAGTGCACCCACACAGAGAGACGCGTGGGGAGGGTCTCCAGGCATCTCTCCGCTGCCAGGGGCTCATGCTCCTTGTAGAACGGGGCTGGGAAACAGAAGTGGACCCTGAACAGGCTCTTGCCTCACCTTGTGCTTCCTATTTACACCCTAGAAAAAGAGAACTAAATATAGGCCACCCCTCCCCCCCAGTGGCCACAGGGTAACCAATTAGCAACTTTTCAAGGTGTCAGTGGAGGCAGGAGGGTCTGAGGCCCTTGTGGGTCTGGAGGTGCTTCTTGAACTCAGGCTGTCTCAGGCTTTGGGGAGGAGCTGGGAGCCTGGCCCTGCCAAAGTTGTGCCCATAAACTAGTGGTCTCCCTGGAATGTTCCACTCCCTTCCACCCTGGGGCGCCTCCATCATTAGCCTCCCAAGGACCCAAGCTCTGAGTTGTTTGTTTGGGTTTCCCAGTCAGCCTCGCCCTGGCAAATCCAGGACTATGACCTCATCTTTCTAAGCCTCCGTTTCCATCTCCATGGTGCGATGATAAAAATGAGGTCCATCTCAGCTAGTCAAAGATTTTGTTTGAATTAAAAATATAAGGATCCTCTATGCAACCTAGCCCAGGGTGGGCTCTCAGTGTGGGTTACACACATCAGCATATATTTAACAACTGGTCTCTGGTCCCCCAAACCAGGAGGTCATTGTGGCCCCCTCCTAACCCCTGTAGGTGTAGACAGAGGATTGTGGGAATGAGAAACAGTAGTGATTCTGGCCTTCGAAGGACGGCCTGAGCTATCAGTGTGGCTGATGACACACACTCACCCACCCCTGGTTAAATGTAAGCAGCTTCTATCAGCCATTTCTCATATAAAAACTCAGATTCAACCCTGGAATACAAATCACCTGTCGGGGTGAGATCGTGGTGATAAGGGGCTCTGAAAGTTGTGGTATCCTGCATCAAGAAGGCCTCCAGGTACTCAGAACTACACAGGCAGTTCTGAGTACTTGGGAGGCTGAGGCAGGGACACCAGGAATTCCAGGCCCCCTTGGGCTCTATAAATGGCTATATAAGTATAGTGGTCTCCAAATGAGCAGGGAGAGCAGAGACGTTGTGGCCTGGGACTGCCAGGGGAGAGACTTGACAAGAAGTACAGCAGGGAGACAAGTGAGAAGCAAGCAGAGGGAGGGCCCCCAGGAGGCCAGCCAAAGGCCTCTTACCACTCACGAATGCCTACTTGATGGGCTGCCTTCTTCTGACCCGTCCCTTTCACCCCCTGCCCTCCACGCTTTCTTCCCAGGAATCTTAACAAATACCATGGCAGCCAGTGTTGTTATGACGCCACCCCACACCCTCATGAGACCACCTGGAGTCCTGGCCTGGCAGTCTGAGGTCTTCTGCCAAAGCCCAGGACTCTGTCTCCACTCCCACTCGTTCCTTCGTCTTGGTCCCCATCACCCTCTCCCATCATTGTGTTCTGCAGCCAGCCGCCTGGAAGCTGAATCAGAGCCATAGAACTAACATTTTGCACACACGTCTCTCCAGATGACAGGCAAGATGGGCCTTCTGCCCTCAACCCACACACACCCGTGCTCAGGAAGCACAGAGAGCCAGGGCTGCATTGGGGAAGAAGAGAGGTGGTGGAGGAAAGGTCCTTCCTTCTTTGGATAGCACGACTGGCCTTTGCCCTTTGGTCTTTTTTGTTTAAAGCTTGGGGTTCAATCTTTAGAGAGCAGGAAAAAACAAACAAACAAACAAACAAACAAAACAAAACCCAACTCATGTGGGATGTAGCAAGACACAGTCGGGACTGGCGAGAGAGGCCACAGGGGTTTATATGCAGGAGAGGAAGGGGAGGAAGGGATGGGACAGAGGTGTGACAGGGAAACTGAAGGAGAGGCAAGCCTAGAGACCAAAGTGAGATGGATCATGAGGTGGATCAGAGACAAGAATAACGAAAGATAGAAAACAAAACAAAACCAGACTAAGAGAAAAAGACAGTTGAGACAAGGAGATAAAAGGGACACTGAGCAGATTGGTGGCAAGTGCCCACAAGAGGAAAAGCCATCAGAAGCCCCACTAAGCCCTGGAGGGAGCCCTAGAAATACAAATAAATAAATAAATAGATAGATAGATAAATAGTCAGAACTCAGGGAACTGTTCCCAGAACTCTGATAGGAGCTGCTGTTCCATGAGCCAAAAGAGACACGCCCAATGCCCTGGAGGAACACGAGCCCAGGATTCCTGTTGGCAAAGGCTAGATATTGTACAGGAACACGGATGTGGAGGCCTCCCTCCCGTTGCTAGCCAAGCATCCTTTACTTACAGAGCATGTTAGCTATGACCACAAGACCTGGACCATGGCTGGGAGGGAGGGCCAATGGGCCAAGGGAAGTCCTGGCAACAGGTGATTGCACTGTTTGCTGCTCTACAGCAGGTCCCAGGGTGTCAGCTCCGAAGTGTGTAAGTGCTGCTTTTGCTCATTCACGTTCACCACTGACTGGAGCCTTGCTATGAAGCAGGGACTTGCAGCCATTATGTCTCTGTCCTTCACACAAAGTGCTTGCAGGTCTGATACTGTTGTCACTCCCTTCCTTGGGTGAGTGCAGGCTTACACACATGTGGTACTGGTGACCGAACACACCATCTCATGAATGCTAGCAAACACTGTAACCCCTAAGCTAGACAGTGTCTTAATGCTTTTTGAAACGCTTTGTTTTGAGACAGGGTCTCACTGAACAGTCTAGTTGGGTTCTCTCCTGCTTCAGCTTCTCAAGCAGCCAGGCCTTCACCCCAGACCGAGTTCTGGCAACCAGCTCTCACCCATTTTATAGATGAGGGAACCGAGATGCAGGGAGCGAATCTAGAGCCCTTGGACTCTACTTTGCTGTATGTGAGTCTGTGCTTTCCCAGCAGCTTGGGCAGCTCCAGCCTTGTTCTAACATCTTGTGACTCAGCAGTTTTCCCTCTCCGTTCCAACACACACACCGGTGGCTCCAGAGGTACATACAAAAGCACTGAGGAGGACTGGGAATTTGTCCTTCATCTGGCCAAAGCCTCTCCACCCCAAGCTCCTTTTGTTTTTCTTCCACAGTGTCTCAGATCACCTCTTTTTGGCTCAGCCACTGAGCGTGAGGATGATGTCATTGCTTTTATTTAAAGAAAGGGGCGGAGCCAGAAACAGGATGGCGGTCCTTTTGGTAGCAGGAGCCAAGTACCTGGCCTTTTCTGTTCCCCAGCTGTGCTCTGTGGAGCTGCTTCATGAGACAGCCACATCCCCTGAGAAGCGCCCTTCTCATCTTAGGAACAGTGTGGGAGGAACTCAAAGCATCAGGAAAACAGAGGTCTGTTCGGATGCTCCCAGCTAGTGTGTATTTAGGATCAGGGGCCTTCAGAGAGTCATGGGGGGAGGACTTACCTGTGCCCGGCATGCCAGCAGAGGCTGACCATGAGGAGAACCAATGGGAAACATACCCTTAGAGTCCTTAGGTCTCTGTTCTTTCTCTTGCATCCTCTAACAATCAGCCTGCCCACCTGTTTCTCTGTGGAATACCAGAGAGGGGCATCCATGAGGGAAGCAGAAAGAACCACAAGCCGAGGGTCGGAGGTCCACTTGACTTCTCCTGTGCTTCCGAGTCTCATGATGTATCCACCTATTCATTCCATGACTTCCTGACACAGCTCAAACTCCTTTATACCTTGGCCTCACTCCCTCCTGGGGGTCCTCTCTGGGTGTATGGTTGACTAAGTACCTCATTTAAATATGACGTCACTCACAGGGTGGCACGGATGACTCTTTCCATTTTACAGAGGCAGCAGCCTGCACAGCTGGTGAGTGGCTCTTATGGTTGGGATCTCAAATGCCTCCCAGTGGCCACATGTTACAGGTTTGCTCGTCAGCCTGTGGCACTATGGAAAAGCTATGGCTTATCACTTCTCTACCTTTGGCTGAGATGGTGGTGAGCATGGTGGAGTCTTCAGGAGGAAGGGATTCATGGAAGGGAGTTTGAGCAATGGGGGCATATCTTTGAAGGGAATAAATGAAACCCTGGGATAATGGAATCTCTTCCTCTTATCTTTTTTTTTTCTCTCTCTCTCTCTCACTTCTCACCATGTTCTCCCACCATGGTGACCAAAGTAATGGCGACCACACACTGAAACCATAAGGCAAAACAATCTTTCTTGTAAGTTGACTGTGTCGGGCATTTTGTCATAGCAACGGAAAGCTGGCTGACGTAAGGGCAGAACCACGGTGCTAACCCAAAGTCCTTCACACTCCAAGGCCGATGGCCTGTGTGTGGTCCTCTTCTATAGGGCTGTCTCCCAGATTTCTTAAGATCTGCCACAGCCTCTCTGTGTTCCCCATGGATGACTACCCTGAATTCAGATGCAGAAGCAATCCTTAATTCTCGCACCTCAGGAAGATTCTTGGTTTCCTGCAGACTCACAAAAAAACTTTTGTAAACTGGATCTAGGAAACTCCTTTACCCTGTTTCCTGTGATGGCAGCCAGAGGTGATTCCTAGGAGGAAACTGGGCCCCTTGCCATCAAATCTGCCAGTGTCTTGATCAGGAGAGTGGGAGAAATAAGTTTCTTTGATTTTAAAGCTACCCAATTTGTAGCATTTTGTTCTAGTAGCCCAAGCAGACTAACTATCCCCAATGCTGGAAAGACTTGAGTTGATAGAGAAAATATCACTCTCTCTTCCCTGCAGCATGGTCCCAGCAAACGCCTCCTGCCTGGGAGCAGGTCACCATTCCCTGTTTCTCCACCAGTGCTGAGTCCCTCACCCTGGCAACCTTCTGCAAGGCTGTGCCAAGAGCAGGCAGAGGTGCTTATTCTGTATTTTATTCAGCCACTAATTGCCTGCATTTAAGAGACATCACAGTGTCACAGCCGTCCTCTGCTTCATGCCCTGATGCACGCTTCTGCATGAAGGGACACTCGGGCGGGGGAGCAGAGTAGGATAGGGGCCCTGTCTTCCCAACGACAGCTTTAAAAGCCTGACCCCAGCTCTGAGGGTTGGAGGATGTCAGGTTGTCACCCTGAGAAGCAAGATGGGGCAAGCAGGGACTGGGGCCTCTGCAAAACAATGGTGAGAGGTCAGGGCTGTGGTAAGGGACAGAAAGGGGGTGGACACTATGCCCCAATGTCCCCAGTCACCCCTAAGATGAGGCCCAGCTGATGGAGCATGTCTTGGTTCCCACTCCACTCCTCCCTAGAGGACTCTACATAATGCAGCTAGCTAGAAAAGGCACAGCCCGGGCCCCAGGCAGTTCTGTCTGCTGAGGGCAGTAAGAAAGTGACCTTTGAAGCAAGACTCTGCCTAAGACTAGGAGGTGGAATTTGAGGGCAGTGGGGGTAGAGATGGGGATGGGAGCGAGACTGGACCCTTGGGAGGGCCCCTGACATCTTGCTTTGGGTTTTTCACCTGCTGAGAAAGTGCTCATCTTGGTAGGTGACAAGAAAACTGGGCTCCCACCATTCCCCAATCACTCTCGGGGTCCGATTCTGAATCAAATCAAACATGACCTTGTGCTAACAGCAGGCCTGCAATTCTGCCACAACCAGTTTGAGCCTCTCTTCATCTCTAACCATATCTCTAACCTCTGTCTGACTACAGTTTTAGCTCTAATCCCTAATCCCGTCCATGATATCAAAACCAAGATGGATTCTCCCTCAAATCCTATAGCTAAACACAATTTCCAACCTCAGTTTTAGTATATGTGTATGTTTTTATGTATACATATACATCGTACACACACACATATGTACACCTATGTGTGTAAGTTTTTGTCATCTGGTAATTGAATTCAGGGTCTTCTGCATACTAAAAATGTGTTCTACTGCTAAGGTGCACCGCTAGTATCTCCTTATATATTTCATCTTAATCTATCCCTAACCATGCCCCTGACCCCATGCTCACGCCTCATTTCTCATCTGATCCAATCCTTTCTCCAACCTCAGTTTGGCCTCCTAACTGCAGCAGCCCCTCAGCCTAGCCCTGCAGCCAGCATCTGGCTTGGTCCTATGGCAATTGAACAAGGCTGACGAGGGCCCCCAAGTAAAGTCAAGACATCAGGATAATGCGTCCTATTGATGAGAATGCTCAAGTTCCCAGCTCTTCATAGTCAAGCCTGAGTCTCTTCTACTGTGCCCAGCATCTTAACAACCAGGGCTTGGGCAAGAGGCATGTGACAGGCCTCCAGCTGCCAGGACAGAGCTGAGAGGCCATGCTTCTCCTGAGGAATGGCAAGAAATCAGCACTTGGCCAAGACATCCCATCACTGTGCCCCTCGCCTCTCAGTGGGTTATTTCCACATGGCAGAGGCTAAGCCTAATGGGCCATTGCTTCCAGCGCAGCGGACAATCAGAGAATGCAGCCACTAGGGTCTCAGACAGGCCAGACCCAGGGGCTCTGCCTCTGCTAAAAGGATGCTGTTGGCATTCATCAGGAAAGAAGGCCACTGTAATGCTTGGCATCCCATGGCTGGGGGCTGGGGAAAAGAGTGTCTTAGAGTGATCTGCCAAGCCCTGAGAAGCAAGGAAACTTCCTCTCTGGAGATGGCAATGAAGTTAGCCTGCTGATGCCTAGAGTGCCAAGGAGCCACGGGGCTGAACTCAGCAAGTGTTGCACAATGACATCTCGGCAGAAAGATTCAAGCAGCTCTTTACAAACAACTCTATGCCCAGGGCTCACCATTGCCCTTACGCAAGCCACCTACGGACAAATGCCACCTGCTGCCACTGCATGGGCTGACATAACCCCCTAGTCTGCTGTCATCATCCAACCCCTCTTCCTGAGGTTGGTCTGTTTGTCTGTTCAGATAGAGCTGGCTGGCTGGGCTGCCCGCCAACCCTGCATTTCCTGCAGGGCCCAGTGCTCTGGTTGCTCACCAAAAGCTGACTGAATGGCTGAACTTTCTCCAGCTCCAGCTCCCAGCAACTTTTGCTTCCTGGAAGGTGGAGTAACGGCATCTGCTCTACACTGCAGATACACATGCCAGAGTATTAACCCTAGCTATAGTGCCACCATTGCTGACTGACTGGCCTTGGCACAGGATCTTTAATTCTCTCAACTTCTGTTTTTTGTTCTATACAATGAAGGCAAGTAAGGTGCCTGTTCTGACAGAAGTGCTTGAAGAATGCTAGGAATGAAGCTCAGGAAGAGGGCACTTGCCTGGCACACCTGAGGCCCCGGGTTCCATTCCTACTATAGGGAGTGGGACAGATTCAATGGAGCAACACACACACACACACACACACACACACACACACACACACACACAGTGTGAGGTAAGAGGTTCTGAACATAATGGCTGAGTGCAGAGTGTCCTCAGCAGCCACCAGCTATGATGACAGTCTAACTTCAAGACCAATTCCAGGAGAGGTCAGCTTGAGCTCTCACCTGGGGGAGGCTCTAGCCCTCTGTGTTCACAGTCTCTCCTGAAGCTCCCAACCGCTCAGCTTTCTCTTCATCCCACCAGACATGCCTCTTTACTTTATTTCTCCCCTGGGCCAAGGAATCAAATCATTCCTTCATTTGCTCATTCACCCCTTCATCTGGCTGACATTTATATATGGACTACTGTGAGCCAGACTCTGTCCATTCATCTCTAACCTCACGGGACTCCGGGCCCCAAAGAGAAGGATGGGTGCTGCGTCAGGAGGATGTGGGGGTCTCAAGGGTGGCTGCTTTGAGGCAGTTTGCAACACCTAAAGGACAGGGAAGAGCTGTCTGGCAAAGGGTCAAAGAAGGGGGATGTAAATGGAAGGTCCAGCATTTTTAAAGGCCCATGGCATTGACAGCCGTACACATTTCAGCCTTTGAGGGTGTCCTAAGTGAGTGGGGTGGAGGCTGGGACCTTGATGTTCATTCTTCAGAGTTCTTCCTTTGGTGAGGATCCGCTTCCACACACAGCCTCACTTTGCACAAGATGACCATTCTGAGCTGTTGCCTATTTGTTGTGGGGAGGGACAGAGGGGGGCCTCGAAAGCTTTCCCTGAGATGTGTGGGGTGTGAGAGATCAAAGAGAAGGCTACGGTCCTACACAGCATCTACTGTAGTACCACCCAGTACTACTGAACCGTGCTTCCTTTCCTGCTCAGACTTCTTGAAGTTGTAAGGCGATACCCTCTTCAGTTCCATTTCACAAGCAACAAACAACGGAGTCACTAGGATTTTTCCATAAACTAGAGCACGTGCCCTCTGATTGGCCCCCAAAAACCACCACAGGGAGAGGGAGATGAAGGAGTGGAGGCCACAGAGCCTTCTTGGAGTGACCCTCTGGCCTCATGACCAGCCAGCCTCCCAGACATAGACCCAGGCAGCAGCCGTCTGCTGGAGGCTGGAGAGACAAAGCTCCAATTCAGCCCCCAATGGTCTGTGCACCCGGCTGCTCAGCTCCTTGCAAAGCATTTTCCCTTAATAGCCTCCCATTCAGCGGGCGGCTGCAGCCCACATCTGTGGAAACCAGGCCATGCAACTCCTCCTACCAGGCCAGTAAGGCAGCCGCAGACACCATGGTCCCTTGCCGCAAGCTGCTCCTTCTCTGTCACTCTACTTGCTCTTTCCAGGCCTCTACCCAGAGGGGAAGTACGGACCTGAGAACGCTCCCCTCAGATCATCCTTAACTTGTCTGCAAACTGTATCTGGAGAATGGAGAGTAAGAAGTACCACCAGCTTGCTGTGCGAGCTTGAGAAAGTCACTGAAGCTCTAAGGGCCTCCTGTTTTCCTGAACTGTCTCTAGAGAGAAAGGTCGCGTCAGCCATAGATTCAGATGACTAAGGTTTGAGTCACACGAATAAGCTATGTGACCTTTGACATGGCTCCCTAAACCTCTACTTTCTCATCTGTATAAATGGGTTGACCTACTCCATAGCTGTTAAGAGGATTAAAAGACATAATTTATGAGATGCACTTAACTGGTGCCTGGCTGACAGTTTTCCTCCTCTTCCTCATCATTCAAGCTTTTGCTTGGCTGGTCCATGGCAGTGGGTTATCAGTATTAAAGGTATTCAGAGGTTTTTATTGTGGATATTTTTCTGGGGTACAAATTTTCAATCAGAACCTGGGTACTGTGCACAAAAGGCAGGTGTGGGGAGGGCTTGTCCATCTCTGTTTGAAGCTCTGACCTACAGCTGCCTCGCTGGTTCTTAGCAGCAGATCACAAGCTGCTGGGTTGGGTCTCAGTCGCTCCAGGGAGTTTTGAAAACAGATCCAAGGCCACTCCCCTTGATTTTCATTCAGGAAGTCTATGGTGAGTTCAGAGTGAAACCATCCTAGGTTCTCTCTCTCTCTCTCTCTCTCTCTCTCTCTCTCTCTCTCTCTCTCTGTGTGTGTGTGTACACGCAGATGTGGAAGTCAGAGGTGAATGTTGAGTGTCTTCCTGAATTGTTGCTCTCTACTCTCTATTTTGAAGCAAGGTCTCACAGTCTCTGGAGCACCTTAATTTGCCTAGACTGGCTGGCAAGCAAGCCCCAGGACCTTTTTCCTATGGCCTTCCTTTAGACCAAGAAACATCCTCATGAAAGTCACACGGCTGTCAGCGGTCCCAACCCCTCTCCATTCAGCCTCCTCTGCCTGCCTCCACTAAGGCTCCCTTCTGAGTTTAATTCTTTCAGAGCCGGTCAAAAAGGGGCAAAAAGAAATGACCGTCTACTCTTCCAAGCCGGGCCCTCCGTCTCCATGTGCCTGCGCCTTCTTTCAAAGCCAGCCTCTTCAGGTGATAATCTGCCCGGTTACTGAAAGCATATCACATTGCCAGGGAGTGCCTTCTGGACATTGTCTGACATTGCCTCACAAGTCACATGACATAGGAGTTACCATAATCCCCACCTGACCAATGATGGCACAAATCAGAAAGAGGTTATGTGATGCGATCAGTCACACAGCTATAAATAGGCAAGATGAAACTCTAGCTAAACTCAAGTTCTTACCTGCTCTGCTAATGTTCTCCCGCCAGTAGCCTCGACCCCCAACACTGCTCCGCCAGCCTGCATATGGTCCCAGGGACTAGCCAAAGTTTTAAGGAACATGGCTTTGAGGTGCCACCCAATGACACAGACCAGTGTCACCGAGGCAGGAGCTGGCCTAACCGGAGCTCAAGAACCAATGTCTTGGGAGACCGTGGGTGACCTGGTAAACGCAGCCACCCAGTCAGCCCATCCTAAGCAGACCTCCATGGGATTACCCACCTGCCATGTGGTGGCTTTCCATCCCACTGGATGGTAAGCTGGCCTACGCTTACCATCCCCAGCCGTCTTTCAGTCTTCCTGCTGATACCAGGAGCTACCAGTTGGTCCTTACTTGCCTCCTGCTTCATCAGTTGGTCAATTCCTTCCTACAGACTAAGGGCCTTTATTTGTGAATCTCCAGGGTGAAGCTCTCTGACACAGGGTCAGTGAAAACAGACCTGCCCACTGTCCCCACAGACCTTATAATCGGACCAGTGTTTGCCCAGCAGTCTCCCAGGTCATGAGGCTGAATAAGTCGCCCTTTCTGCCCCCATCTTATCTCCCCTGGGCTCTGCTGCCCCTGACACTGGGGGCTCTCTCCCTTTGTGACCTGTCTTGGTAATTTGGGAGGTGATTAACAGCAATCACGCTTGAGTTTGACATCCAGGCACAGCCGCTAAATTGAGGCTCACAAAGCCTCCTTGACATCCAATATGTTATATGCTTTTCCCCTTAATTAGGAGCTAAAGTGGATAAATATGAAGTTGCCATGGCAACAGCCTCCCGGGTTGGTAGAGGGATGCAGCTCAGTTTCTGTCGGCTGGCTGGCTGACATGTTGGCTGATGGACCATACTAGCTCCTGGGAAGCAGTAGGCAGGGGCCCTCCCCTGCTGTCTTCAAGCCTGCCCCGAGTCCAGGTCTGAGTAACCTCCTTCATCGTTGTTCACTAGACTTCACAGAAAGCAGGGCAGAGTGGGGCATGCCTATCAATCCCTGTACCTGGGAGGCTGAGACAAGGGGATCATGAGTTAGACATTAGCCTGGTTACCTAGAGAGACCCTGTTTCAAAAACAAACAGATACAATGTTGTACTCTATAGCCTTAGGGTGGATGTCCCAGCTGGACCACAAAGCTCAGTTTGTGTAACCACCCAAGAAGGAAATGGGAATGCTGAGAAGGAAGCTGGCTTCCTAAGTAGTGAGAGGCCACCATGGTCTTAGCATACAGACCTCTTACCTTTGGTGTCAGTGTCTTTAGAGGCTCTTAAATGTGTGTGAGGGTCTTAAGTCACTTGGAGAAAGTTCCCAGTGTGATGGATGTGCAATGTGGGCCTGAGATTAGCTACACAGTGGGGTTCAGACTCAGGGCTCTCCTGAATCTCCTTTTGAAAATTTAAAAATTTTTTATTTTATTGTATTGTTTATTGTTAATTTTACGTACATAGGAGTTTTATCTGCATGTATTTCTGCGCACTGTGTTCATGCTCCTGGAACTGGAGCTAAAATAGTTGTTATGGGCCACATGGATTCTGGGAATTGAACTCAGGTCCCCTGGAAAAGTCGTGGTGTGGTGTTGTTAACTGCTGAGCCATCTC
Source organism: Psammomys obesus (assembly GCF_907164565.1). Classification (NCBI taxonomy): domain Eukaryota; kingdom Metazoa; phylum Chordata; class Mammalia; order Rodentia; family Muridae; genus Psammomys; species Psammomys obesus. The sequence continues at coordinate 325,592 of NW_026596040.1, read as the reverse complement.
CCCAGAATCTGTATCTACTTTGTGAATTTCATTAGCTGATGGTTGAGTTTTACATTTTCTCACTTACTCTCTCTATAAGGAAGGTGTAAGGTATGTCTGCAGATGGGAAAACAGAATCTCAGAGAGGTTTGTTCTCCTCCTCGGTGTCATGCGGCTAGTAGGTAGTCAGGACTGGATCCACAGCTGCTGCCGATTGGAGCCCAGGCTCTAACCACTGCATCTGCTGCCACTTGGACCGCCTTCTTTAGGACTCAGAAGTCATGACTGTGGCAGTTGCGGGTTTCTTCCGGGTTGTCCTTCTGCCTAGGGCAGTGGAGACACTGAAACACTTCTCCCTCTGCCCCCAACTCTGCTGCAGGAGTGCTTGGCAGGGGTCTATTGATTCAAGTCTCTCAATGAGGAAGAACCAGCCTGAACACACGTGTTTAAGCCTGCTGAAGAAAACAGGGCTCCACTCAAACAGTCCACAAATAGGATATATCTCAGAGCTACCAAGGTCCTGGTTTCAGGAGACCAAACTGGGTCTGGATCCTCCTGTACCGTCTTCTCTGGCAGGACACTTCCAGCAGGACCTTGGGGTCAGGCAGGAAGGAGGCACTGCCTCCCCAGTTGGCAACCCAGAACATGTCCGCTGACTCCAGGCTCCATCAGGCCCCTGTATCTGGGTTGGCAGGTGGGAGGAAGCACTGCGCCGCCTCCCTGAGGCTCTGGTACTTGGGGCTCCTCCTGTGCCCCCGCACCACGTGGAGTGGGTGCTGGCAGCGGCAGCCGGGGCTGGTGGCTTGGCCCCCGAATTTCCTTTCCTTCCAGTTCCGACTAAAAATAGAGACGGCAAGGACGCAGCTCGTTTTGTCAGACAGTGTGTGTGGAGGGGGGAACGCCTGTGCAGACACAGGCCCCCCATTTCTGGGCACGTGATACCCAGCCCCCAGTTTTCCACACACATGCCCCTGCTGCTCACAGCCTCCCTCTGCTGGGCCAGCTGTTGCTTAGAATCGAGCTCCTCGGAGAACATTCTGACAGGTCTCTGCATTGGGAAGAGTCAGAGCCAGAGCCAGGGCCATGGAACACAGACAAAGACCTAATCTCCTGGGTTGTTTCTGCCTCTTCAGCGGGCCAAATAGGGCCTATGGGACAAGGCTTCTGGGTCAGGCACCTTCAGGATTGGAAAAAGGCCCAGAAGCCCAGGCAGGGACTGAAACCCAAGGGACAGTGAGGTCATGCACTCTGAGAGGTCATGCACTCTGAGGATGCCTTGCTGGTTTCACTCTCTCTAACTTCCTGGCCTTCACACAGGTTCTCCCTCAGGGACTAGGAGAAACCATTTCCAAGCTAGTTTGGGTACTCAGTTCCTGTGGGCAGCCTCTCTTGGCAGAAAGGCCCAGTGGGGTCTACAGTTGGATAAGGCTAGAGACTAGTATCATCTGTTTCTCCTCAGATGCCCAGCTGATCGTGTGCCCAGGGAAAATGCAGCCTCCGGACAGTCTTTGCTTGTAACACACACACATACACAAACACACACATTCACATGAATATACACACACTCCCATGAACACTCAGGTGCACATGAACACTCACATAGATTCACATGAAGACACACACAAAGCAAGGACCAGCATGAATTTATTAGATCTTGTAAAGTCCTGGGGAGTTTGGAAAGCTGAGGAATATAAAACTGGGAAAACTAGGGAAGCTGGGCTGGGCAGCAGAGAGGACCCAAATGATGCCTCTGCCAAGATGTCTTGTTATTCAAAGGGAGGATTTCTTCCTGGGACAGAGACCAAGCTATAGACTGCTGCTGATCCACCTCTCTCTGATCTAGGCTTGGCACACAAAACACCCTAAGCACCTACAGGTTCAGTGGCTCATAGGATTTTTTTTTTAAGGTGGGGGATAGCTTGCTATTGCCCTGCTGCTCCTAAGATAGGAGCAACATAAGGCAGGTGCTTGGAAATGCCTGCTGAATGATCGAGGAAGAGAATGAATGAATTGAATTGAATAAATACTCATGACCCAGAAAAGGAAGGGGACCATGAAAGCCATTACCATGCTACTTTTGCCATAGGCAGAACCCATGCTTAGAGCCATTCATTCAGTCCCTGTCCCATATTTATTGGAGAAGAAAGAAGCTGTGCAAGGAGAAGGCTGTCTGCAGCCCTCAGCATCCCTATCAGCTAAGCAGTGCTGGTCCAGCCTTAGCCTGGCTTGCCCCACTAACTTTCCTGGAACTCGTTGATTCTGTAATGAACAATCCTGTGGCTGCCTGCCTGCAGGGGTTTCACCTGATAGCCTCAGCCTCCAGAACTCTCCCCCCTGCCCGTTAAGACTCAATGCTCTTTCCTCCAATTTGTTAATGACTTGTGAAGCCTTAGTGGTCATCAGGTAACAGGGCAGCTGCCTGGTGAACGGCCTCCTGGGGTCTCTTTCTCCAGGTAGTTAGGGAGGGAGAGGGGTGTAGGGATTCACCCATGTCCCTCTCAATGCCTTGCAACCTCTGACTTGCTTAGTATGATAGATCCCTTCAGGGAGACAGATTGTGTTTTCAAGCTCTGAGCAGACAGTGACCAACCCTGAAGGGACTGCCACTCCCAGCAAGCTTCAAGACCAGACCTATAGCTGTGGTTCAGTTTGTAGTGAAATGGCCTGAGCCCTCAAGCTATCGAGCCAGTTCAAGCAGACCTGAGGTGAATGGCATCAGAGATGCTGAAGTAATGCTGTCTGACTTCCACTCCCTGGGGATGCCCAGGAAAACCAGATGTCTGGCCAGTGAGATCGCAAAAGTGATCTTTAAGTAAATACACAGCCGTTCACTTCCTTTTCTCTAGTCTGCGTGCCTCACGGGCTCACCCTCACACCCCTGCACCTAATACCTCCTTAAACTGCCTTCCTGTCTTACCCCTCCTCCAAGAAGCCTCTCTATCCTTTCCTAAGCCCCCTGCTATCTGCCCAGGCATAAACCAAAAACCCGGAGCACCCGTGCCAATGAATAAGTAATAACAACATTAGTGCCCGAGCACTTGCTGTGTGCCAGGCAGCAGCTAAATACTTCCTTATGTGCATTATCTCATTTACCCCTCACAGTGACTCTGAGATATACATACCATACTCCACAAAGGGCAGGACTCTGAGGCTAGAGTCCCCACCATCTCACTTGCCAGGTGACTATGGAAAAAAGAGAAATCACTTAACCTTTCAGACTTCCTGTTTTCTTAGCTGTAAAACCTTCTTATAAACTGGGTGGTGGTGATACACACCTTTAATCCCAGCAGAGGCAGGCAGAGCTCTGTGAGTTTGAGGCCAGCCTGGTCTACAAAGCAAGTCCAGGTTAGCCAAGGCTACACAGAAAAACCTTGTCTCAAAAAACAAAACAACAACAACAACAAACCAGGAGTGTAGCTAATGAGAGTGCTGGCCTGTTTGGTACACATAAATAAGGTTTGATCCTCTGCATCTCGAAAGAGTAAGGCGCTTAGCAAGTGTGGCTCAGCTCAAAATAACAGCTCGCAAATGTGGCTGTTATGACGATTATTGTCCTTTCAAAATGAGGAAACTAGCTGGAGGTGGTGGCGCACAACCCAGCACTCAGGAGGCAGAGGCAGAGGCAGGGGGATCTCTGAGTTTGAGGCCAGCCTGGTCTACAGAGTGAGTCCAGGACGACAGCCAAGGCTACACAGAGAAACCCTGTCTTGCAAAACCTAAATAGATAGATAGATAGATAGATAGATAGATAGATAGATAGATAGATAAATATAGGCAGGCAGACAGACAGATAAAATGAGGAAACTAGAGCGCTTAGCCACGTGTCAAAGCTACATAGACTAGATTGTGGTAGCCCCAGGATCCTGACTTGAACCTCTTTAGTCTGGGTGAGGGGGCTACAGGCTGAGCCTGGTCAGATGACTGCCCTCTATTTTCAAGGATCCAGGCTCCTCTTTTCCTCACCTGTGGAAGGGCAACTGGAATGGAAAGAACTGAGGTGAGCCTCCAACCAACCTCCCACAATGCTCTGGGAAGTGTGTGCACAGGTCCACCTGCCAGGCCTGGGGAAACCTAGGCGTTAGACTTGGAAGGAATTCAATCTCTCCTCCCCTCCTTCCCCTTCCCCTCCCCCAAAGCTCTGAGTGTTCGGAGACGAGCTCAGTTTCTGAGGAACGAGCCTACAGGCCCCAAGAATGCTCAGCCTTGCTCATAGAGACACAGCCCACCCTGGCTCACTCACCCACCCACACCTCTCAGGCACCTTCAGTCTAGTTCCCCAGGTTTTCCAGGCTCCCTATTCCTGACCCATTCTGAAGATGAATTCTTTTTCCATCTCCCTGCTTATCCTTTTTTTTTTCTTCTTTAAGATTTATTTATTTATTATTTATTTATAAAGTATTTTGCCTGCATATGTGCCTGAAGGCAAGAAGAGGGCACCAGATCTCATTATAGATGGTTGTGAGCCACCATGTAGTTGCTGGGAAGAACAGCCAATGCTCTTAACCTCTGAGCCATTTCTCCATCCCCCTACTTATTCTTCCTTCCAGGCCCCAGACCCCAAGGCCACTTGACTGTTTGCTTGTCCTTATGTAGCAACTTTCACCAATGGCTTCTCTTCCACTGATTGGCCCAGCTCAGGCCAGGCTCTGAGATTAGTACCCAACACTTGGGGCTAGAATGAGAGAAAGCTTTGACATCCCAGGTGCTCGTTCTCAGTGAAGCTGAAGAGGAAGAAGGCTGACTCCATGTCATACTCCTGTGGCCTACCAGGTGCCCCTCAATGCCCTACCTGCTGAGGTTAAATGCAGTTTTTTGCCCTTTTTTGACCACAGGCCCCATTCATTCAGCCTCCAAGCTCAGTCTCACTCAGTCTGCATGCTCTGCTCTCCCCCTACCTAGAAGCAGGAGCCTGTTCCCTGCAGCCAGGAGGCTCTCCTGATAATAAAGCCTCATAAGGAGCTGACTAGTTCTCTATCTCTACCCAGACCTTGAACTCTGTACTTGGAGCAAGAAATCCCCAAGGGAACCTGTGGCAGCTTGCCTCTAACTACTGCTGACTACTCTGTTGGTTTCCTGTGTTGTTTCAGTCCAGCAATATTCTCTCTACCCACTCACCAAGGGGCCTAGGATGTTCAGGGCTGTGTCTTCAACTCTAGCTTCTAGGTTAGCCTTTGGGAGGGAGGCTGTGGTGGGCAGTAGCCTTGGAAGGAAAGGGTGTCCTCATTCTCTGGAATGCCCCGTGGCCAGTATCTGTATATGTCTCTTTAAGGTCTGGACTATCTATATTTCCCAGGAGCCAGTTTACTGTTTTCCTTCACTTTGACCCTCTGGGCTTGCACAGTGAGCTCCATCCTTCCCCTCCCCCAAAGGATCAATTAATTACAAAACAGGCAAAAGTACAAGATGAAGGCTCCTGCATGCTAGGCGAGTGTTCCATAAGTCAGTCTGCATAATATCCCCACTGCAGGGGCAGTTAGATGTTGACTCCGCTGTCCAGTAAGGAAATGATCTCAGGGGCATCAGGCAAAAATTTCCTGGTCCACCCAACAGTGAGGGTCTGAGTTAGGAGTCCGATGTTAGAAGTCAGCCCCCTCCCAGGAGCTACTTAGCCCTAAAGACTTGGAGTGGGAGCCAGGTGAACAGGGTCTGGGCACACACTCCTGCAATCCCAGCCCTGAGGAGTCTGAGGTAGGAAGATTCCAAATTCAAGGACAGCCTGGGCTACAGAGCCAAGACCAAATCACAAAAAAAAAAAAAAAAAAAAAAAAAAAAAAAAAAAAGCATCTCCTCGCAAAGACTATTAATAGTTATAAGCAAGTGTGTAGGAGAGGGGGTTCAAGAAAGGAAGGCAGTGTCATATGGAGTGGCAGGAGGAGGGAAATGGAGGGTGAGAGTGTTGGGAGCAGCAGAGGATTCCAAAAAGTGGGGTGAGGAGGGAGCAAAGTGAATGGGGTTGGGGGTGAGCTGAGAGGAGAGTGTGAGAAAGTGTGTGAGGGGGAGGAGGAGCAGATGAGGGGAAAAGGGGGAAAAGGTAGAGGTGGGAAGTTGGTCAGGTCAGTCTTGAGGGAAGGGGGGAGGTGTGAGGGCTGTTTAGGGTAGAGTCAGCCTGAAGAGGAGGAGGAGGAGGATGTGGACTGGGAGAGTGATTAGGGGGAAAGTGAGAAGGGTTTTAAAAGGCGTGAGGACTCTGTAAGTCCCTGAGGAACCCGATGACCCCTGTGGGAGGGAGAGGAGGAAGGAGGACAGATAGGCTTGAGGTTTCTGTCCCTCCTATGCCCTCAGTTGCAGCAGCCCCTACTCGATCTGGCCATACTGCTAGGCTCCATTTCAGGGATGGGTGGAAATTTCCATTTTAGCAAAATCCATTTGTAAAGCCCTAGAGCTTTGAGCCTCGTTCTGTTCTGCTTGCCTGGCTCTGTTTGCCTGGCTCTGCCTGTCTGGCACTGGCCTGCCCAGTTAGCTCTGCTTTCTACCCCAGATCTCCTCTGCTCTTTCCTGAGCCATTAGTCCAGAATGTGGCTTCCCCACGTTGCTACTCCAACCCCACCTTGATAGCCTACAGAGGACCCACCCCTGCCAAATATCTTGACCTCCTAGGAGGCCCCAAGGGCCTAGAAAGTGAGGGAAATGGATTACTGCTTTGTCCCCAGCTCGGATGTCATCAACACAGCTGACCCCTCACCATCCCATTTCCCAGAGCTGAGTGTAACACAAAGAGGCCTTGGAGATCAACCTGTTCAGATTGTCTCATTTAATAGGTGGAAAAAGAGGAGGTCCACAGAGAGTCATGTCCAGGGTTCCATGACTTGCTAGCGGCCATATTGCCCCAGAACCTTGTAGACAGCTTGAGATCCTGCTCTGGAGGAGAGCTGAGCCTTCCATGCATGATTTTGCTTCTATGCATCTCAGTTTGCTTATCTTCCAGGTGGACTCTTCTTTCATACTGGTATGACCACAGGGAGGTGAAAACAGCTGGCTACAGTGAAACGTCGATGGGGAGAAACAGCCTCTGGACCTCAAGTCCCTGCTGGAGGCATAACCATGTGAGTTCTAGAGCCTGGCGATAGGAGTCCATGTCCTTTTCCCTTGCTCTAAAGACCTCCAAGAACCACAGGATAGAGATGGCATGGACATGGATCAAAGACCCTGCGTGGGGAGATGAGTTATCTCCTGAAGCAGAAAGGAAGGAGAAAGCTTGGGCTTTTTATGGGCAAAACTTCCTACCCCAAGGCTAGAAGCAGTGACCCAGCCTAGCTGCTAAGCGGCAGGTGCCTTCCCAGGGTCCAAATCAAAGGCCTGAGTGATAGGCAGACCGACTAGGCTCCCCTGGGCAGGTGGGGGGCCAGGCCTGCCATGTTCACTTGTACCCTGTCACACTTCTGACACAGGGTACACCCTTTGGGCTCTGGCACAACTAGAGCCAGCTCAGATCTTAGTAGCTGGTCTAGGGAAGGTTCTCAGGGCCACCTGACTCCACCTGATCTTTAACCAAGTCCTGAATCCCAGGCCCACACTGCAGGCCCTGCCCTGGCACACACTGCACCAACCTTGTCTCTAACACATGCCCCAGCCCAGCCTCCAGCTGCCGCCTTCCTCCCCCGCCCCCACAGGAATCCCAGGCCCCATCTGCTCCACTTCCCTGTATTTCCCCTGAACATCTGGACTGCTCCTGAAATCTGGCTTCTGGTTTTGTCCAGAGGGAGCTGCTGGGGGAAGAGGAAACTCCTGGGTCCCGTTAGTTCTGAGCTAGGGCCAGGGAAGGCCCTGGCTGACCTCCCGCTTCTAGCCTGCAGCTGTCAGAATGAACAGCCCTAAGAGACCATGGTCCCCATTGCCTACTCTTTCTACTCTTAAGCACCCTTTCAGATTTGGGGCTGTGTGCACAAGATTGCTTTCACAGACTCCCTAACAGCCACCCACGGGTCATAGTGTTCTCTGTGCCAGGATTTGCTGGTATGTTTAGCAGCCTAGCAAGGGCTGAACTTCTGAACTGCATATCTCAGGACTGGCAGCTTTTTTGTTTCCCACTTCTCCAAAAGGTGGTGATTTAGGGTGTGTGTGTATGTGTGTGTGTGTGTTCGAATGCATGGAGGCAGAAGGTAACTGAAGGCCTTTGGTCCAGAGCAGCAACATTTCTGAATGCCAGTTTAGAAAACACATCCCAGTAGGACCAGGCTGCAATGGCCTTCACCCATATCCTTCTCGTTGACCACCACCTCTATCCAGCTTCCACCCAGTCTGAGCCTCACTCTCTAAGGCAGTCCTGTATTTGAATTGAGTTTGCTTAGGGAGAGGGTACCTGGCTTTGCAGAACGCTCTCCATGGTCCTGAACCGTGGGCTGGGGCGGAAAGGTTTCTAGTAACTTCTAGCGGCAGAGATCTGGAAGAAGGTGATCTCCTGGAAGGGAAATCTCACACAGCAGAGGCAGAAAGAGTGTAAGACACAGAGGCACAGGGAGAAAGGGGACAATGCAGGACAATGGGAGACGATGCGAAAAGTGAGATTTTGGTCGTTCTAAGACAATCCTCCCTCCCAGTCCCTTCTCCCTCCAAGGCCAGCTCCCTGTTGTCCTGCTCTCTCCAGATGCCGCTTTCCAGTTCCTCCTCTCATACTGCTTCCACTCTATGCCAGTCCCTGAATGTTCCAGTCTTGTTCCCAAAGTCTCGACTGTGCCAAAACTCAGAAGAGCCCCTCCCCTGGCTTAGACTCACACAAGCGCAGCCAGAGGCCCCAGCCGCAGTCTCCAGGAATGCCTGCCACTCTGCGGGGAGCAAAGGATTTACAAACCACCCCACCGGGAGCCCCGGACCGCGGTTGGAAGGAAGGAGTGGAGGAAACAGAACAGAAGAGTGGAAAGCGGTTTCCCGCTCGGTTATGGCTGTTATTATTTATTTATTCATGTATTTTTTATTAAAGAGGGATGTCGGCCTAATGAGCAAAGAGCCCGGCGGGCTCCTGGTGGGTGGAGCTGGGGTAATGGGGCACAAACCACACACGCTGGGCCTGGAGGCCCCTCTCCGGAGCCGGGATCCCTCGGAAGCAAGTGCTCCTCAGCTGCCTGCAGTGCCCTTCCTCGATTCTGCGGGTTCCCCAGCGCCCTCAGCACCAGCGTCTGTGTGGGGCTCCCCTCACCCTAAGCGGGTTCACCCAGAAACGCCGGGCTGGAGCCTCCTAAGGCGTCTCTGCCTCTCTGCCTCTGGCGCAGAGTGGCTGCCCGCGCCCCACCCCCGCAGTTCACTGCCCACCACCTCCTTCTTGGCTTCCCTGCGAAGCAATAGCTCAGCCCCAATCTTCTGTGCAGGAGCAGCCTCGTCCTCAACCAGGATCACACCCAGCCTCAGCTTCAGCGTTCAGCCCAGAGCAAGCTTGGATTCCAAGCTTGCGTGTCTAAAGCTCGGCTTTCAATTCAGGGCAGTCCTCAGTCATAACATAATCCTGCGGCAGCCTGCTCTTGCTTTTGAAGCTTTATCTTGGACGCTGTCTCAGACTAGACAGAGAACCAGCTCCTTGGGTAGAGGGCTAGCTTTAATCCTAGTGGGTTTTTGAAGAATAGCGTCAGTCTCAACCTCTGGCCCAGAGTTTTAGGGTGGACAAGGAAGCCAATGTCGAAAGCTGTTGGGGAGTAGGGGAATTAAAAGTTGTTTTTATAATCCCAACGCTGGGAAGACTGAGACGGGAAAACGGTGAGTTCCAGACTAGCCTGAGCTACAGTCAGACTCTGTTTCAGAAATGGAAAAGAAAGTAAATGGAGAGTTTAGCCTGGGAGAGTGGGGACATGGTTGTCTTTTGACCCAGACCACTGAGGCTCTCTGTCCCTAGCAGAGAGTTGCCTCCTGCTTATTGTAAGGGCCTGGCTGAGAGTTGTATCCTGGGGGCTCAGGGAGAGGAAGGTGGCTCTGAGGACCCTCACCCGTATAAACACATACTTCCTTCCAACAAAAGCCATCCCAAAGAAGTGATTTGTTCAGTAAATACCAGCAGCGGCCTGCTCGGGCTGGGCCTTGGAGGAGAGGGGAGGCACCTGCAATAAGTCAGCTGAGGCTAGCTGTGGCTGGGGGTAGAACAACACAGACATCCAGCAGCACATAACCGCCCAGCGTGCACTGTGCCGAAGCCTGTGTTTCTCATCATTACCTCACCGCACCATGACAGCACCGGCGGGTACACACTGTCACTGTTTTCCATTTTGTTTATTAAATAGCATTTTATTATAGAAGCAATGCATGCACATTCTGGAAATGTGATGAATACAGAAAGCAAAAAACACAAAAGTTAAAAACCAGTCATATTCTTGGCACCATTAACAACACATCCCCACTACCCCTCTCTTTAGCTTCTGAAATAAGGTCTTGCCATGTATGTAGCACTGGATGGTCTGGTACCTACTCTGTAGACCAGTCTGGCCTCCAACTTATGGCAATCCTCCTGCTCTGCCTTCTAAATTCTAGGATTACAGGTGTGTATCACCATGCCCACCTATTCTTGATCTTCTTTTTTTAAAACAAGAAAAAAAAATTTTTTTTTAACCAAAATGTAATCAAGGGTCTGGAGAGATGGCTTAATTGTAAAGAGCACTCAGAGGGCTGTTTAATCACCAGCACCCACATGGAGGCTCACAACTGACCCCAGCTCCAGTTTTAGGGGATTTAACACCATCTTCTGGTCACCGCTGGCACTGCATGCATGTGGTACACAGACATACATGTAAGGCAAAAACCCATAACCATAAAATAAAATTTAAAAGAATGATCAAGGTCTCTGTGTGTGTGTGTGTCCAGCAATTTCTACCTTTTCATTTCAGTAAATTTCTTCTAATACACAGCCTACATACAAAATTTTCCAAGTGACCACCCTCCCAATCCTTCCCAGATGGTTTGCCAGAGTCCAGTATGGGGACAGCACCTTATCACGCTGCGCAGAACACTGCTTAGCATGATACAGCACCCCCCTTTTCCCTATCGATCCATTGGAACATCCAGATCAGCCTTCCTGTTCACATCTCTTCTCCCAGCTATCTAGTTATTTGCTTGGGCTATTCTCCAGCTTATGACACTCTCCCAGCCTTTTCTGTAAATCAGAAAGTTGTTCTAAAGGCTGAAGCAATTTAAAGCCAACCTTTGGAACACATGTGTGGCAGTGCAGATACATCGTGTTTCAACATGGCAGGAGGCAGGTGGCGCCTTAGTCTCTCACCGTTAGAAACGCTTAGGCAGACAGCGTGGTGGCTGTCATTTTATCCTTGCCTCCTAGAAAAGAATGGTTGTGGATTGCTTTGCCACCAAACAGACTCATTTCCTTCACCAGAAATTCACTTAATGGTTATGAGCACCAATCCATAATCCTTGACTGGTTACTTTCATAGATTTTTTAGAAAGACTCATTGCTTCTCATATATGTGCCTATGCGAGTGTGCCCTTTGCATGTGTGTGCGCGTGACTGCAGAGGCCGGGAGAGGGCATCCCCCGGAGCAGGAGTTTCAGGTAGTTGTGAGCCACCTGACAAGGGTGCTGGGAATTTAGGTCCTCTGAAAGAGCAGCAAGCACTCGTTCCCTTCAAGCCCTGCCCCAGCTCCTGTTCTTATAAGAGGCAAAAACTGAGACTCAGGTGGGAAACCTATCTCACATAATCAGCACATCTGCAACCCGAGTAGAACTCTGGTTTTCTTCTTTCCCTCTGTCCTGGGTGGGTGCACACCAGGTGCCTGGCACACATTCAAAAACATAAGCACCAGCTGGGGAGATAGTCCTCTCTGTTTATGGGTGAAGCCCATGTGAGGTGAAAAAGGGGTCTTGGTGAGGTCCAACCTGCTTTCCTGACAACTGAAACCACTGATGATACAGTCTGGCAAAGCAGCTCAGGGTGTGTTATGTGGCCTTTCATACTAAGAGATTTGAAACATTACCCTCTCTAATTCTCCGCACAAGCCTTCGAGGTTTGCGGCATTACTGCCCGTCTTCAGAACGGAGAAAGACAGTGCTCTGAAAGGTGAAGTGCTCGCCTGAAGCCACACAGTTAGTGAGCTGGAGAGCCAGGATTAGCTTTGCTGACTCCAAAATCTAGACACTTTGTCATCACTCTGACCCGACCTTTCAAATAGGCTTCCTAACTAGCCTGAGATGAAAGAGTGAAACCAGCGAGTGAAGCTTGGCTCTTCCTCCTGATAGGAACTGGTTTTCCCAACCATGTACTAACTAGACGCAGCCCTGCTTAGCTCCAGGATCAAACAGGTTCAGGGTGGTCTGACCTTACACTAGTTCTGGTTCTGATGTGGTCCACAGCTCTGTCGCCCTCTGTTAGCATCAACAAGAGCATCAAAGAATTCCCCTAGGTCCACGTGCTGACTTCTACCTACCCAGTGACTCTCGCCCATGCATGAAATTACCAGATCCTGGCCTGGGGTTCCCCAGCCTCTGCACCTGTTGATCCTCCATGCTGCACCCTACCCAGGGTCTAATGCTTCCATCTGAACTTCCCACTTGGGACAACAGTACACAGTGATGTAGCACTTCGCTTTTCCCACCACTGTGCACTTACAGCTCTATCCTGAAGGAAGCAAGGATTGTGGGTTCCATCCCACAGAGGCAGATGTTGAGGCTTGGCAAGCAAAGGGCTGAGCCTACACCTACTTCAGTCTTGCCCCGTCAGTATTTTCAAGATGGCATGGGAGCCTCCTGGGGAGTGTCAACACTGGTCGGGGGGGTGGTGGCGGAAAGGCAAGGTTCATTCCAGTGGCTCTGGCTCTGGGTCTGAGTCTGGAGCAAAGGCTTCAGGGTCAGGCTTATATCCTCCAGCCCTGTCAGAGAGCAGGTCTCTGAAATGTCACCAGCGCTGAGGGTGTCTTGAGAAATGTCAACAAATGCTGATTTGAGTCCCTTGGTAGAGGGTGGAGCCAGCTTTTCTCTGTAGCCTCTGGGCATGTCACCCTGTTCCAACTGCAGAAGAAAGGGAAACTAAGAGCCTGGGGATTTTCCCAGAAATGTTCAAGATTTAGCAGATTTTATAGCTAGAGGAACTGAGCCCCCAAACTCGGAACTCCAGAGCAAGGTAGCCATTCTTCTCTCCAGAAGCATCAAGGATTGCCACCATCCGTCTTCGTCTCTGCTCCCTAGCATCTTCAGTCTCCTAACACCCTAGTCCCTACTCTGCCCTGGAACCCCAGCCCTCTTGAGTCATGGGAGCAGCATGACTTGAGGAGGTCGTTCAGCACAATGGGCCCAGCATATAGGAGGGGCTGTAAGAGTACATCGATGACACCAGGCCCTGCTCTCCTCAACTCACATCCTGCACTGTGGAGGTGACATCGAAGCCTCTGGGAATATCCACTTCCTCCAGGTTCTGAGGCTGAGGCCCTCCCCTCTCCCATTAGGAACACCCTAATTCATCATCCTTAGCCCTAACCAGGTGTCTTAGTCAGGGTTTATATTGCTGCAACAAATCACCACAACAAAAAGCAAGTTGGGGAGGAAAGGGTTTATTCAGCTTGTGATTCCACTGCACTGTTCACCACTGAATGGAGACAGGACAGGAACTGAAACAGGGCAGGAATCCAGAGGCAGGAGCAGATGCAGAGTCCATGGAGGGGTGCTGCGTACTGGCTTGTTTATAATGGCTCGCTTAGCCTGCTGTCTTACAGAATCCAGGACCACCAGCCCAGGGATGGCACCACCCACAATGGCCTGGGCCCTCCTCCATTGATCAGCAATTGAGAAAATGCCTTACAACTGGATCTTATGGAGGCATAAGAGATTTCCTCTTTTCAGATAACTCTAGCTTGTGTCAGGTTGACATAAACTTCGCCAGCACTCCAGGGAAGGCTGTTTTCTGGCCTAAGTCAATCTTGTCCAAGCTCCCACCCATTCACATTCTTTCCTACTGGGTGTAAAGGACCTATCTCTCCCATCTTAGAGAATCTTCTCCAAGGTTCTAGAAAGCCTGGAGCCCTGCTTTAGCTGCTTTCAACCTCCTCTCTCCTGGCTTTATCACCGTTGTGGAATCTAGTGACTAGGGCCTCTCTGTGCTGTGTCTGGGAGGTAAGCACCTGGATCATTCTTATCCTTATCCCCCACACCTGCCGTCTCACAGGTGCGCAGCTGAGAGTCAGTGAGCTAAAAATTATTGACATCTCAAATCAGGCCAGTCACATCACTTCCTCCTCAAAGCACTTGAGGGTAATATTCAGACTGAAATCTTCCTGAGAGTAGGGACCATGTTTCTGAACCACTTCTTTGTAATTAATCCAGCATCCCACCCAAGAAAACACCTAACAAATCTCTCTATTTTTTTGACAAGAATATATCAATATATCAATCAAGTGAATGCATACATAAATGAGTGAATGACCTAGGCAAGCAAGGACTTTAAAACAAACAACAAAATCCTCCTATAATAAGGAAATAAGGTTTAGGAAGGGTGGCAACCTAGAAAGGGATTTCTGCATGTTACACAGTAGAATTAGAGCCTTCCTCCTGAGAGCTAGCTCAGGAAGCTTGGAGTGACTGAGCAAGGAGCAGGCCACGGGGGCGGCATGGAAGTCTGCATGAGCAAAGTGCAGACTGCGGCCCAGGCAGATGGAGCCTCTGCCCAGAAGCAAAGACTTGCCTGGAATTATTCTGCCTCCAGGTGGAGAGGCGCAGAAGCCTAATTGGTTTTCTCAGCTCCTGGAGCTCGGTTCATAAATCACAGCTCCATTGAAGATGCAGGCACCTCGCCTCTGGAGACCTGGGTGTGACTTGATGCGAACTCCCGGTGACAAGAAGAGGCTCACGGCCTCCAGGTGCAGGTGCCCGTGCCACCCCTGCCCAGAATAGGATACGAGAGCCCCTTGACAAGGTCTACCAGTCAGCTGCGGTGCGCTGCTCCGTACTCCATGCTCAAGTGCTCGGGACCCCAAGGGAGAAGCTGGTGTAGGAGAGAGGTCCAGGAATGCAGAGTGGGGATGTGGCAAAGGCCCAAAAAACCTTCCTTTTCTGAATTTAATCCCGCTCACCATGTATTGAGTGCCTACCTTGTGCCAGATACTGTGCTGGGCTCTGGGGATGCTGGGATGGCTCGGATGTGGATGAGAGAGAAGGGAAGAGGCAGCTACTGAGACAGTCGTCACAACATGGGTGATAAGTGCTTTAGAGGAAAGTACAAGGTGCTATGGGAGCTCAGAGCAGCGGGCCGTTCATTTCTCCCCTGCTGGAGGAGTTTGGAAAGCTGCACAGGGTGGGTGGGGTTGGTTTTTTTTTTTTTTTTTTTGGCTGGGTTTGGTGGGCTTTGAGGTAGGAGGTGGAGGGCAGGACACCTCATGCAGAGAGGAGCATGTGCAGAGGCAGGGGTGAAGGAGAAAACCTTGATAGAGTGTAGCAGATGGGAAGGCAGGAGGATGGCTGGACAGCAAGCTGCAGGCCGGAATCAGCAAGGCCATGAATGATCGTACTAGAGTGCCTGGACACAGTCCAGCCGTGGGCAAAGGGTAGCCATTGAAGAATTTTAAGCAGGGGAGTGGGGGGTAACAGGGCCAGATTTCTGTTTTAGAAAGACTTCTCTGGGGAGAGAGAACGAACTAAAACTGTGGCCAGCAGGCAGAGAGAAGGGAATGTGTCCTAGGGACACTTCAGAAGAAGGATGGGCAGGGCTTTTCCTTCCTAAGTAATGCTTTTGCACTCTCTTGCCTTTCCACTCAGGCTGAGTTCCCCTGGGTAGGAGGGCTGCTTCCTTCTTACTCTGGCTAAGAGCTTCTGCATTCACAGAACGGAACCTACAGGGTCTGAAGGGCTCCAACAGCTCAGAGTACTGCTGTGAGCCTCAGCTAGTGACTTCTCTACTCAGTCCACAGGTCCCAAGGAGTGGTAAGCTTAGCTTAGGCCTCTGGGGAAGGCCCAGAAGAGCCTCCCTCCTTCTTCTTCCTTCCCTCTCCCTTCTGCTTCCCTCTCCTCCCACCCTCCTCCCTGGAGCCCAAGCTTTCTTGCTGGAAGCTCTCAGAGCCAGCAGAGCTGTGGATGAAATGGTTCGGTGGCTCCAGCCCAGCTGCTGCCATAGCAACCAGGCTGTCTGCCAGACCCACAGCCAGGGGCGGGCCCAGTTTTCTGCTCCAGAACTACATTTCCCAGCATGCAAAGCTCCTGCAGGGATGAAAGAAACTCATCCTCTGCCTGGGTCTAGCTTAGAAGGTGAGGGAATCACATGAAAGAAGGGGAGTTAGTATGATGGGGAAAGGATAGGAACTCCACAAGGACCAAATATATCTGGGCACAGGGTCTTTTCTGAGACTGACATTCAACCAAGGACTATGTATGGATATAACTTAGAACCTCTGCTCAGATGTTGCCTGTGGTAGCTCAGTAACCAATTGGTTTCCCATAGTGAGGGGAACAAGGACTATTTCTAACAGGAACTCAATGGCTGGCTCTTTGACCTCCCCACCCCCCAAGGGAGGAGCAGTCCTGTTAGGCCACAGAGGAGGGCTTTGCAGCCACTCCTGAAGATGCCTGATAAAACAGGATCAGATGAATGGGGAGGAGGTCCCCCCTATCAGTGGACTTGGAAAGGGGCAGGGTGGAGATGAGGGAGGGAGGGCGGGATTGGGAGGGAATGAGGGATCGGGATACGGCTGGGATACAGAGTTAATAAAATGTAACTGATAAGAAAATAAAAGAAGGTGAGTGGAGGAACACAGTGTGGGATTCCCCTGCATCCCCCAGAAAGCAGGGCGTGCCTGTGGGTCTGGAAGATGCCTGGAACCCCTTCCTCCTTGGTGACCCACCTGCCTGACATCCCAGAAGGAAGCCAATGGCTACAGGAAAGGACAAAGGTTAGGGATAGATACTCTTCCTGGTTTTGTCATCTAGCCATCCAAAATGTGCACTGAAAACATTCTCTCACACAGTCATCATTACCCTCCATCGTCGTCTGCACCACCTTGAGAGACCAAGTCTGGACGGCTCCGATGCATATCTGATTGGTCTATTTGTCTCTTCTCAAGTCCTTTCCTCCTTCTTCCACAGAAGCCCAAATGACCTTTTTAAAATGCAGTTCCATCTTATCACTGCTGATGGTGCCCACCGCTTGCTGTTCAAACTCTTCAGTGTTTAAATCCTTGGCTTGCTGATGAGGAAACAAATTGCTTAGTTCACTTGGCAAGGCATGTTGGTCTGGCCTCTGACTGCTTCCAGCCCCCTTCAGTGGCCCCACACACCTCAGCCATACTTGACTTCTGTTTCTCTGGATTGGCCATGTCCTGTCCTGATGCAGGGCCTACACCTTTTCTTCTGCTTTTGTTGCATACTGACTTTCCTACCTCAGAGTAATATCTTCTAAAAATATCGTGTTCTAGGGAAGGCCTGCTGACCCAGCTTACTTGACCATTGCTCTTATGTCTTCTTGCGCCTATCAGCCCCTTTCTTATGGTTCTTGTCACAGTTGTACCCTTACGTTAATCTATACAATCATTCGACACCCATGCATGCTAGCACGCAAAGGAATCTCTGTGAACAGAGATTATCTTTATCTTGCCATCTCAGAGCCTGCATCATGCCCTGCCCTGTGGGCAGTAGCAGAGACCTCCTCAGTGGGCAAGGCTCAGATGTAGTCTCTCCTATCATGAGGCTCTCACTCCAGAGAAGAAGACAGATACTAAACACATCTTTGGTAAGAGTGTTCAGTGTGACAAGAGCAAAAGATACAGAGCCAGACATCTAGGAAGGTCTGTGAACACTAAAGGTAGGAGTGATTTAAGGTGCAAAGGAGCACTGCATACAAAGCGATGGAAGCTTCCGAGGCACCCAGAACACACATTATTTGAAGCGTTCTGTCAGGCCAGGCTTCTGGAGTGTAGGCTGGGTGGGAGGTGATGGTAGCTGTATTGTGCCTTGTTTCTCCTGGGCAGTAATGATATGGGTGAGCTATTTTTTTTCAACCTCCTGGACCTTGGCATTCATATCACCCCACCCCACCCTTTTTCAGTCTAAGCTGAACCACAAAATGGACATGCTCAAGCTGAACCATGGCTCAGGCAAACTGCCCTTCATTCTATAGTACCTGCTACTGTATGTCAAGTGTCTATTCAGGGCCCTAACTGTGTTTGGTATGCTGGGGTTGTCATGTGTGTGTATGTGTGTTTTAGAAGCTGAAACACTGGTGTAGTAGCCAGTAAGTCATGGAGCACAGATTGCTGACAAGTGGTGGGAGGATCCTGAAAAAGCAGGGAGTCTAGCCTGGGGAAGGATGTGGGTGCACAGTTTGCCTGGCTGACCAGCTGCAGAATGTCAGCTGGCCCCGAGCAGAAAGGAACCCTTCTCAGTCTCCAACCTGTTGCTGTACTCCTCTTCCTCACAAGTCTTTGGGAGGAAGGAAGAACTGTCCCTATACGGCTATCTTTATCTCTGAATGCTTCCTTACAAGATGCTTCAAGTTCGTAAAAAAAGAACTGGATTCTGGTTAGACACAATGTGCCTTAGCCTTTCTATCCACTGCAAAGATTCTAACCACTACCCCTCCAACACGCGTACACACACACAGGAGAGAGAGAGAGAGAGAGAGAGAGAGAGAGAGAGAGAGAGAGAGACTTTACTCCACCAGGGCAGGAGCCAGCTGACCTGTTTCCCACAAAACCACTTTAGAATTATGTGAAATGTGTAGAGAAATGCAGGCTTCCAGGGAACTCAAGGACAAGTGTCGCACAGGTCACATTTTGAGAAACTTTGTCCGAAAGGTGCCTAATTTTGTCTAAAGAATTCCTGGAACATTTTCTCACCAAAAATGTCTCTTTAAATCTAGCCAGTGGTGGCAACCTTAAGGACCCAACCTCGAACCAGGCAGCCCCCCATTTGCCTTCAAGTCTGTGTCAGGATGCCAAGTTGGCCCTACCTCTTTGACATTTTTTTTTTTCAAATCCCTGCATTACATACACACTCACCAAGAGCCTACCTACTATGTGCTGGAGCTCTGGGAAGAACATGGCAACAATGACTGCTGCTCTCACGTGGGTCTTCGAAACCACAGAAATGAACAATAAGCAAGGCAACAGTGGTGTGGGTACTGAAGACAATGAAGCCATCATCTGATAGAAAATGCACGGGGACCTGCTTAACTCTGCCTTCAGGAAGGGAAAGAGGGCTGGCTGTCTTGGTACCTGTGGTGCTGAGGAAAGTTCTGGAAATAAAGCAGAAAACCCATTCCTCTCCCTTTGCTACTGTTTTTGTGTACTCACGCCTCTGGCTCAGCTTGCTTTTCTGTTTCAACTCCCTCTTTGTTTCATGTCTACTCTTCTTCGCTGTTCCCCCCACCAAGTGCCACTCCCATCGCCTGCCTCTTCTCTACCCCCTCCAGAGAAGCTGAAGAAACCAGAGCTCTTTTTCCTTTCAGGCCAGCCAGGAGTAATTGAGCTGTGGGCTTGCTTAGCAGATAGGCCTTCAAATAGGGCTAGCAGAGGAGAGAAGGGAGGTCAGAGGGAAGCCGGAGAGCTGGAGGGACAAGGTGGGGAGGGGCCTGGTGAGCTCCAGGACACTCTGAGGGGCTGGAGGTGGCCAGTGAGCCAGGTAATCTAATCAGGGGGTAAGTCATAAAGATCACTCACTCCGTGCCCAGGACCAGCCTAGGAAATCACATTAATTTGAAGAGGGTGTGTAAAATCCACGGAGAATTCCCCTCTCTCCACCACACATATGAAGATAAACTGTCTTCAGCTTCCAATATGATCTTACAACAGCTTGTCAGTGACAAAACAGCCTCAAATCCTCCCATTTATCAAACGGCCAATCCTGTTAGCAGCTTAAAAGAGACATAATTACCTGCGGCCTTTTGTGTGATGCTTTAAACTAATGCCGCTTCCTTCTTCCTGGCAGCGGTCCAGAACGTGAGCTCAGAATTCATCCGGAGATGAGGAGGTCTTGGGAGATGTTGAAGTTAGCGGTCAGGCATGCAGAGTTGAGGCAAGGAGTGGGATGAGGATTAACACCGTGGACAGGGGTTTAGGTCCAGTCAATGAGGAGGCACCAAGCCCAAGGCCCAGGAGTGCTGCTGGGGACCCTGTAGGAATCAGGAGAGCTATGTTCCAGCTGCTTCTACTACAGAGAAGATAACAGAGGCCTAGGCCCATGATACACCAGCCCTGGTTTTGGGGACAGAGAAACAGACATACATGGACCTATAGTTGGAAAATCTGAGTAGAGGTCTCCACCCTCTGGCAGAGCTAGGAGTGCCCAAAGTGGCTGACGTGTGTTTTCTGTGTTTCTATGGTTTCAGAACCCATCTTGCTTCAACTAGGAAGAACAATAGGGTTTCCCAGCTAAAGCTCACCAATGCTTGCTCTGGGCCAGGCCCAGGTTTATACTAATTAAGACAGTAAGTCATACTGGATCATGATTCTATTTTCCCATTTTATAGAAAAAAGACATTGTATAGATAAAAGCAAAGTATCCAAGCGTCAGGGAGAGGACTCAAATCTACAGTCTATGATCTGAGCCATCTCCAAGGCAGGCTCTGCTATAAAGACAACTCATTCCTGTGGCTATGGGATGGCCTCTTACACTTCCTTCTGTTCCTCAGGGAGCCCACCTGAGGCCAGTCTCCCCTCCCACTTAGAGGGGTGTGAAAAAACCATACACGTGGCCTCTCCCTCTAGAGAGGACACGACTCCTTGGAAACGCATTGCATTGTTCCTGGTAAGAGCAGTCCTACAAACTTCTATGTGCATTCATTCCCACGGCCCCCTCCCTCTCTGCTGCTGCTGGTCCCTGCTGCAGCTGTACCCTGCACCTTGCAGGGAGCCACCCTGCACCATCCTGCCCCTCCCTGCCCACACCTCATTGCCAGATTCCTCCTTGCTTCCCACTTTCCTAAGACTTTCTCCATTTTCCAGGAAGCCCAAGTGAGTCCTCTCCAGGGAGGAAACCATCAGAGTTCATTTGGAAGCCAGATAACGAGGCCGACAGTGAGACAGACAGCAAGAGACAGACGAGAGACAGGCTGAAAATGGATTTTGAAGTGCCGATGAGCCAATGATTGTGGTCAAACGCTGTTGAGCGACAAGGTATCTGAATATCTTGCAGAGCTATCTAGGGCTAGCTTTGCCCGGTTCCCTGTGCCCACTAACCCTTCATCCTTGCCCCTCTTCTTCCCTGGGTTGCCTCCTAGACTAGCCTCCTAGCCCCTGCCCCACCCTAGCCTGCCTTAGGGCATTCATCACTTGGACTAGTGATTTATCAAAGGCTCTGACAGTCCCTGTTTGGCAAAAATCGATCTGTGAAGAATGGGACCAACCCAAGGCCCCCTCTTCTCCCAAACCCCCACCATCAATCTGCTCCAAAGGATCTCCACAGCTCAACATCAGCAGTGCCTCCAGGGCGGGGCGGGTCTCTGTACTCTTTCCTGTTCTTAAGAAGGAGGAGGAGGGAGAAAGAGAGCAAAGAAGAGAGGGAGAAAGGCAGAGAAGGAGGGGGGAAGAGATTAGTGCCTTCTTCTAGATGTTTATTTTGTTGTTTTTAAGTGAGAAAGTCCCAGCTCTATTAAATGCAATCAATACTTGGCCCAAGAGAAGCTTCCCCTTCTCTAAGACATTTGAAATCTGGTCAAATCATTTTGCCCTGATACAAAGTAATTTATCAATTTCAAAACTCTTCTAATCAGTGGAGGCTGTGGAGTCCCATTCCTGCCTGCTGTCTTCTGCTGTAGCACACACACACACACACACACACACACACACACACACACACACACCCCTCTCTGTTCTTTTTCTAGTCTTATTTCCTACCTTCTTCCCAGCAACTGCAGATTGACTTCTCTCCTTCAGGACAACCTCTGGATCACCCTCAAATCTCTATCCCAGTCTGTACGCTCCTAACCCTGCAGGTCTTATACTCAGCCCTGGGGCACCAGAGTGGTTGAAAGTACAGCCACAGGCACCAGCACTGTCTACTTTTCCTAGTAGCTATCAGCTGGGTGTGGGAGTGTCTTGTTCTTAGACAGAGCCTGGAAAGGAACTGGGGGCCTAAGAGGCTAGATGGGACCTTTGGGCCATCAAACTTGTCCCTTAGAACCTTGGCCTGTGTCTCCAAGGGGCAAGTGAGAGTGGCTGGCTGCAGTGGAGTTGATGGAACTGGCTGATTCTGGGGATGATGTCACAACACTTTCCTGCCTGAAAAGCTGCTATTTTTGCCCTCTAGACAGGTTGCATCTAAAGGGAAATTGTGACAGCGGCAAAATCACCTTGCACCTCACCCTCCCATTCCCAGAAGAGTAGCTTTGGTCTCTGCAATGCCATTAGATTGGATTCTCGGCAGGTCCTTTGTGACTGCCAGCTGTGGTGACCAGATAGGCCACTGACCTTTGGGGAAAGGCCACCCACTGAATAGCTGATTTAAATGGTTTCACAATTGTCTTTGCATTCCCTGGCCTCAGAGGTGACTGGGGGAGGTGACTCAGTGGGCCAGGAGTCACCACCACATGAGCTCTTGGAGACCTCTACCCACAGGACCGCAAATCTAGAAACCTGACTTTGGCCTTCTAGGCTCCTCTACCAGACCTAATCTACACTCTCCCATAGGCCTTCCTTGCCTATGTGTACTCAGTGAGTAGGTGGAGGTCTCCATGGAGCTCTGCCTTTTGTTTGGTGTCTTCACTCCCCATATCTATCATACGTCACCTGGGAACAGAACCACAGCTCCTAATATCTTTGAGGCCCTCACAGTTCCTTGCCCAGGGCCCTCTTCAAAGTAATGTTAAACCAGAGTGAACACAGTGTCCTATGGTTTATGAGGTATTTTAATATTAACCGTCTAATTTAATTCTGCAATAATGCTGGGGGATACATATTATCCTATTTTATAGCAAGAGAATTCAAGGTTCAGAGAGGTGAAATCATTTGTCCAAGTCACACACAAAGCAAATAACAAATCTAAGCTATCTACCGAAGTTCTCTCAATCCAGATCCTAACTCTTTCTACTGTTGTTTTTCATTATATAAGCATTAAGCATCGTCCTCATGGCAGATTCTCAGTGTTCTTCGCTCTAGCGTGCTTTCTTTCTGGAGTGTTGGGTGGTTGGCTGGCTCTGAGACTGTGTCTCACGCTGCAGCCCAGGCAGGCCTGAAACTCATGGCGCTCTCCCTGCCTTGACCTGCTAGTGCTGGGATGACAAATGTGAGTCTCAGAGGGGCACGTGCCATGTTTTTTTCTGTAGATTGGGAACTAGAGGTGCGATATTTGGCTAAAGATAGTACAGTAAATAAGAGATGGAGGTAGATTTAACCTAGATCTCTTGATCTCAAATCAGAGGTCTTCCCCGTTACAACATAAAACTTTTTATAGTGATGTTCAGGAAGGGCCTGACAAATACCGGGCCCTTTCCCAGTTAGTCTTTGTAAAATCCACTCCCTTCTTAGAAATGATGAAGTCATTAAAACTTTGAAAAGTCTAATGCCTGACGCCACACTTGGATTTGAACTTCTGTCTCTGGCTCCAGAATTAGAACTTGGCTGTCCTAGCCATTGATGATATCAGAAACACTCCAAGAACCAGTCTGTCAACTGGGTGTCTGGCCAGTGTTGAGGCAGAGATCATGGCACAGTGGAAAGAGAAGCTGTACATGATGGGCTCCCGGAACAGTGGCTGACTCATGATCTATACTGGCTCTCACAAGCCCTCTGTACCTGATGCTCTACTACCAGGCACATAACTCTGTGGGATCTTCATAGAATCTCATGACAATAGCTTACCCATTTGAAGGATATGGAGACCGAAGCTCAGAGAGATCAGCAAGTTGGACACACAGCATCCCCCTAGTCCCAGCATCCTGCTGCGAGGGAAGGATGGGAGGGGGCGGTGTATGACCTCCCAGGTAGTCTGGGAAGAGAACAGGAGTCTGTCACTGAGGAACACTACAGCTGCCAGAGGGCCCCAGTACTCAGGAGAGATGTGTAAATCCAGGGTAAACTGCTAGGGGATAATTTGAACTGAGAGTCACTGAAGAAGTGCATGGGACAGCAGCTGACTTAGGGAGCACCCCATGGCTTGGAGCCTTCATTTCCAGTCTTGTCCAGCTAAGGACTTCCCACCCTTCCTCTGGGAAACAACATCCCCGCCCTGTACCCCTCATCCCCTCCCCCAAGAATAGCTGTAGCACCGTTTGGCTTAGGACTCACCCTGATTGCTTCCCACATTGATGGATGAATGTGGTTCTACAAATTGGAAAAATAACTAATGTGCAGCTCCCAGACCCTGCTGCCTATGGGTGGAGGGGGCTTTTCTGGGTTAACCCAAGACCTGGGAGGAATCAGTCCCCTGCTTGCCAACCCAAAGAGGCAGCGGGAGAGGCTCCCAGCCTGGTGGGGGTGGATTTCGATTTCCTACAGGGTTTCTCTGTGTCACCTCTCATCACCATAATATTTACATCAAATGCAAAAGGCCTCCTCGGAATAGAACCCTGAGGTTGTAAATGCCAAATCTAAGAATGTCAGCAAATGCAAAAGATCAGGTTCTTTGAGCAGCAGCCTTCCCCTCCTCCAGGCAATGCCTGCTGCAACCCTGAGGGCAGGCAAAGCGGGCTCTAGAGCTTCCCAAAACCTCACCCCAAATCTGGAAGGGCTGGGGGATGCCTGGGGGGCCCAAGGGCACTCATCTCTGATTGAGCAACACCAGGCAGCTTCATCCCTTCCACCTGACTCCAGGCAACATCTGAGGAAATATGTCCACATACATTCTCCATCCAGCAAGGGAGGCCAGGCTGCCCTGTGGACAGACAGACAGCTCAGCTGCCCAGTGATCAGGCTGCAGTGTACTCTTCCGGCCTGGTGGCTGAGTTCTCACCACACCCCGATTCTCACCCCCACCACCGTGTCCCTCCTGGAGCCCCTGAAGCTTTTCAGAGACTACTCAGTTATCAAACATTTATTGAGCGCTTATGAAACACCAGGCCCTGGGAATACTATGGTGGACAAACAAGGTTTCTTCCCCGAAGGAACTTCTGTTCTAGCCACAAGACAGCGGATGATTAAGGTGAGAAATAAATAATTTTAATTGCTGTGAAGAAAAGAAACTGGGATGAAAGGAGGGTTGCCACTGGTGCCCAGGCAGCAGGGGAAGGACTCTCTGAGGAGGTGGCATATGACCTGAAACATGAGAAGCTGCCGCATGGAGATTTGGAGGAAAAATACCTAAAGCAGTGATGTAGTGAGGGCAAGAGCCTTGAGGAGAGGGGGCACATGTGTGCCAGGATCTGAAAGGAGGCCACCAGCCCGTGGCACGGGGGATGGAATGAGCAGGGCTTAGGTTAGGAAGGTTCATGGACTTGCTGAGCATGGAAAGAAAAAGGGATTCTTATTAGGGACACCGGGAAGCTGTGTGCTATATGACTTATATTTTAAAATGCTGCTAAGATTAAAAAAAAAAAAAGAAAAAAAAAGTGGTCCAAGACAGGCTTTGTGACTTCTTCACTGTGAAAGCTTTATTATATTTAACATCAGTCTCCTTAGGAACCCCTTTTCTCTTTTTTTTGGGGGGGGATGCTGGGGAGATGGCTCAGTGGTTAAGAATGCTTGGTGCTCTTCCAGAGAACCCAGTTTAGTTCCCAGTACCCTCAGCAGATGGATCACAACTGCCTGTAACTCCAACGCCTTCTTCTGACTTCCCTGAGCAACAGCATACACAATATGCACATATTAAATAAAAGTAAACCTTCATTTTTGAAAAAGGGCTCTTGGGGATGTCAGGTGGGTAATATGAGTTTACGTGTATAGGGTATCTAAGGGCAGAGCCTGTCATCAGCTGGTGCTTAGTTAACATCTCATTTTGTCCCGCTCTCTTCCTAGCTGCCCTATCACCCTCCAGGGTCATCTCCAGACCCAGCTGGATGCTAGAGCAGAGGAGTGGTGGGGCTTTGCCTACTGGCATCCGGTCCAGCCCAGGTGGCCCCAGGAATCTTCTTACCGGGGGCCCCACTATGTGACTGCTACTCTCTAGGAAGCAAACCATCAGAACCTAGACTGGACTGTGAGCTGTATGCTGTCTGAACACATTTGCATTCAGACACACTATTTATCCACGTCATTGACCGCAGCATGGTAGTGGGGCCCATGTGCCGGGAAAGGTCGTCATTCATGGAGGTTGTGCACTCATGGGGGTTCCTCTCCAAATCCTTTGCGCATGACCATTAACTCAAGAAGTTGCGTAGGGAAGGACTGGGGGAAGAAGCTTGAAGTAACAAAAGGAGTGAATGGTGAAGGGAGTTAGAAGGCAGGACTGAGAACAAGCAGGGTGTCCTGACTTTTCCTCTGGATCAGGCCCAGACTGTAGCCAGTTCCAAAGTTGGAGAGGGAGCTGTCCTTGGGGAAGAATTTGTCAACCAGCTGCTTGGGTATCCACATATCCACATGCCTGGCCTCTAGGAGCGGGACACTTTGTCTGTGTCCCTCCCTGCCTGGGATGCTGTAGAAAGGATGTGATAAGGTTGATTAATTGCTCTTAAAAAGTTCTTTGGAAGGGAGAGAGCCGAGGGGTCTGGGAGGCAGAGGGGCGTCCCTGCAGTGACGGCAGGCAAGTCTTTCTGGCTGTAATGGGGGTGCAAAGGGCAGGGCTATGGCAGCAGCAGGCAGGCAGAGGAAAGTGGCAGGCAGCAGCACGGAGGGACATGGGAGAGGACTTCAGGAATAGCCACAGGAGTGGCCCTACTCCTGGACCACTTCCCAAAGGAACAATAGAGTTTGGGTATCCAAGGGTGGCAAGCGGTAAGGCACAGAATGTTTGGCCCAGTGCCTGACACTAGAGGGCAAAGAAATGCATCCCCAGTGTGGACGACTACCCCCTCCCTCCATCCCCAAGCTGCTTTTCCTCCTTCACAGCTCTGAGCCTCAGAATATTCTCTTTCCTCATTCTTGGCGGGTCACCTATAGTTACATATGAGGGACCTACTTCCTGTTCCACATCTGGCTTTTTCAGGAGCTCCTATAACTCCAATGAAGTCCCATCTATGTCCCGAATTTTAGGTGTATCTTTCCCTCAGCATCTCCACCACATCCAGAGGCATGGCCTGGGACTATGCCTCTCAAAATTGGCTGACAGCACCCAGGAGCCCTAGGGTGCTGGCCAAGGTCCTGAAAAGTCCTAGCTCTTCCCCCACAGTGCTGCGTGCACTCTCATCTCACCCTGCTTGTCCATTCCAGCTCCAAATCCAAGGCTTTCTCCTGCCTGAAAGCATCTCAGTCTATCAAAGCCAGGAGAGCCAGCCCTCCCCTCAAAGCAGCAGCCTCCACCCCCTCTCTTCCTGTCCTTACCACAGGCTCTGTCTGTTCTACCAGCCCCATCAAGGGCAGCCCCCCGCAATCTGACCATGGCAGCAGCTGGCAGGGCCTGGGGCCGTACTTGACATCCTGATCTGACCATATTCTCAGAGAGGAAGCAGGTTGGAAGTTCCGCCTGCTTGCGCACACCTGCACCTACCACGTACACACTCATGCTCTCAATGTCAGCCTGGAGCATAGAAGTCATCCTTAGATTTCATAGAAGTCTGTGGCTGTGATGTTCCCCAGGAAAAAAAAAGTGCACAGACATAATGCAACCTTCTTCGAAGGCTGGTGTGGGGTTGGTTCGATTCTCCTTCCTGCCCTCAGCTGGAACCTGTCTCCCGGGGGTGGGAATCCCCTAAGAAGTGATTCTCAGGCAGGTGAGGATTTGACCAAACCAGTGTGTGCTTTTATAAATTGAGTTTATTTGATTTTAACATTATTTACAGTGTGTGTGTGTGTGTGTGTGTGTGTGTGTGTGTGTGTGTGTGTGTG
>NW_026596040.1:250123-297851 GCF_907164565.1 Psammomys obesus | reverse complement strand
TGTGTGTGTGTGTGTGTGTGTGTGTGTGTGTGTGTGTGTGTGTGTGTAAGTGCCCAGAAAAGGGTATCACATCTCCCTGGAGCTAGAGCTACATGAAACATGAACTGCCTGATGTGGGTGCTAGGAACAAAATTCTGCTCCTGTGCTTTTAGCCACAAAGACAACTCAAAGCAGCTGGGCCAAGGTCCACTTGGGACCGTAACCACATCCAAGGCCACCTATAGCTGTCAACCTCGAGAACATTTTTTTTTTAAATAGTTTTTTTTTGTTTGTTTTTTGTTTTGTTTTGTTTTAAATCTATGTGAATGTGTGTGAACCTGCATGGATATATATGTACCACACATATAAAGGAGCTCGAGGAGGCACGAAGAAGGCATTGGATCCTCTGGAACTGGAGTTGTAGGCTGTTGTGAGCACATATGAGTGCTGAGAGCTGAACCCTAGGCCTTTGCAAGAGCAGCATGCACTGACTGTTGGGCCATTTTTGCAGCCCAATTACTGAGCACTATGTCTCTCACAGGCCTCCTGCCAATGAGTGCAATCCAGGTTTGTCTGTCCTGTCTTGTGTTCTTGAACCAGGACAGGTGGACCTCGGTTCCTTATGTCTATCTGTCATTGCACACTCTGGCAAGGGGTATTCACAGTGTGCACCAAGAAAGCAAACAGAGAAACAGGGCCATCCCTGCCCATGTCTTCCCATGATTGCTTTGAATTCAGTACACAGACTATCTACATTCATGCCCTAACATACAAGTCTCACATACAGGCCAAGGCACCCAGCAATCATGCAGAAGCATACTACACCAGAATTCATAAAAGCAGAGTAGAATTCCAGGAAGTACATGCATGGGCACACAAACATATAATCACAAAACCATGTAAAAAAAATATACACTAATATGTGTGCTCTAACATGTAATTCTTCCCTGCCTCCCAGGGAACTTTCCTGATTACTGAGCTTTCTGCTACTGTGCAGTGTGTTCTCACTCCTCTGCCCGCCTGCGAAGCTGGTTCTTTGTGACAGAGTTGCTATTTCCTTCTTTTCCTCACCCAGTGGATTTCTAGTGAGCCTCTGCTTTCATTTCTCAGGGCTGCCACAACACGTTACCATGACCGGGTGGTTTAAAGACAACAGGAATTTATTCACTGACAGTTCTGGAGGCTGGAACTCTGAAGTCATGTCAGCAGGTCAGTTCCTTTCCCAGAGTTCGGAGAGAGGGTCTGTCCTATACCTCTGAGTCTCTGGAAGGTTTTAGCCCTTGTCTAAATGCACAGGGGGAGGCAGAGAATGGTCACCTGAGGGCCATGACCTCCAGGAGTTTCTGGAGACTTCTTTGAGGGGTTGCCCTCAGCTGGTAGGACTATCACCCCAGCCTTGCTTCTCTGGTCATGTGGTGGTCTGTGTCTTTGACCAGATAGATGTCCTTCCAGAGGACACTGATTTTTGGATTAAGGTGTTTCCTCATCCAGCCTGACTTCCTCTTAAGTGGATGGTATTTGTAAAGGCCCAACTTCTAAATAAGGTCACATTCACAGGTGTTAGGAGTCAGGATTTGGACACATCTTTCAGGCGGGATGGTTCAGTCCCCAACAGACTTGGTCAATTTTTCCTTCCTTCACTAGTCCTTCCCTGGTCCATTTCCCTAGAATGAGTAAGCTGTGCCTCCGCCATGTACTCCCGTGGTACTTCGTTTCTTTTCCTCGGTGGAGGCTGTTGTTTTTTAGATAAGGTTTTGATATATAGCCCAGGCTAGCCTCAGGTTCATGATCCTCCTTGTTCTAGCTCCTTAGGAATGAGAATACAGACATATATTATCACATCTTGTTACTGCTCTTGCAGTGGTCTCTTTCCTAGCTCTGGGGTGGGATAGTCTATTTTATGCTCAATATGTTTTTAATATCTGGTAAATCACATAATACAAGTATGTGAGCCATTTCAACGTACGTGGGCACATGTACCCTATGTATATGTCAGGTACATATATCATACATATACACGGATAGGAGGAGACGTAAACACATATACGTGAGAGTCCGTCAACACAGTCTAGAGCAGCGGTTCTCAACCTTCCTCATGCTGTGACCCTTTAACACGGTTCCTCATGTTGTGGTGACCTCCAACAACAAAATCATTTCATTGCTGCTTCATAACTGTAATTTTTCTACTGTAATGAATTGTAATGTAAATATCTGATATATGGCCCCTGTGGGGGTCATGGCTTCCAGGTCCAGAACTACTAGTCCAGCGGGTTTCCAATTAGCCAGCCAGTAATGACTGAGTTCCAAGAAAGCACAGCCCTTCACTAAGTGCCCTGGGAGAGGCAAGGAGGGCTCAGCTCTGGTCTTCTGCCCTCAAGAGGCTGATGAGCCAACTGGAGAAACAAGATTGCCATGTGACAAGAGATCGTCCAGGTACAATTCTCTTCTGCAAACCGTGAGGACAGGAGGCTGGAGCAGTCAGGGATGCCCCAAGGAAGGGGTGAATACCATCCACCTTCCTGCGTGCCTCAGGCTGTGAGGAGGACATGTGCAGAGATCAAGCACCTTCTAGATAAGCCCAATGATTGGTCCCATGAAGCTCCCCCATTGTTTTCAGTCTTTCCCAGGGAGTGATAGGTGACAAGCTGGCCAAAAGCTTTTGTGATACTTTGTTGGCAAAGCACCCTCTGCTAGCTTCCAATGACAAAGAAATGGCTAATGGGTGGGGAGAAAACCCCGTAGATCCTTCCCACCACTAATGCTCTGACATCATAAGGCCCCTTAAGATGGGCTTCAAGGACCCTAGACTCCTATTACTCTAGCTTTCTGCTCTCAGAACCTGAGCAGTGGCTGAGTTCAGCTGCAGCTCTGGGGACACTGGGGTGGAGGAGGTCCTAAGAGTCATGCCCATGAACTGTTGTATAACCCCAGAGCTCTGAAGCCAGACAGATTTCCACTCAAACCTTAGCTCTGCTCTTTTCTTTCTGTGTTTTCCTGGTCAAGTACTTAACCCCTCTTAGCTTCTATTTCCTCAGCTGGAATAATTGTAGCACTGTCCATAAAGGCTACAAGATGTCAGTGACTCTATTCAACAAATAGGAGCTGTCTGTGACAGTCCAAGTTCTCTGGTTCCAAATGTGTTCATATTTCTGGCTGAAGTATAAGAGCCAGGGTATCCTATCTCAACCCAAGCAGAAAAACCTCTTCCACAGATGAGCCGTTCAGCATGCAACAGCCTAAGGCTCTTTCCAGGAAGCACAGCAATGACCCCAAATCTCCCTCCCTGCAGGTGACAAACACAGTATGAAGCCGACAAGTGTCAGTTGCTTACCCACTTCAGGCTCTGGAGAGAGAACAGGCTTTTTTGTTAAAAAAAAAAAAAAAGTAGTCATTTGATCCAAGTGTTGTGTCATACCTTTAATCCCAGCACTTGGGAAAGAGAAGTAGGTGGATCTCTTGTAAGTTTGAGGCCAGCCTATTCTACATAATGAGTTCTGGAAAGCCAGAACTACATAGTGAGACTCTGTAATTAAAAACAAAACAAAACAAAAACCAACCACCAACACCACCAACAAAATAAAACAAAAGAAAAAAAGTCATTTGTTCTCTAGGTTGAAGTATTGTCCTGAAGTGTCAGAGAAGGCTATGACTGGGATGTAGGAAACCAGTATATACCCTCTATCACTCTTCAGGTGTTCTCTTACCTTAAATTGTCCATTCCTCCTTTAGAAAACCTTGGGAGTTTGGGTGAATCCCTGAGAAGCAAGTGAAGTGTGCAAGACAGAAAAAAAATGGTCTGGGTCAAGAAATGGACCAAATTAGGGGCTCTCCAGGTGCAGACACCACCTCCTTGTCCCTGTCCCTACATGTGCTTCTTAGAAAGACTTTGTAGAGCTGAGTGTGATAGGGCACAGCTCCAACGCCAGAACGCAGGAGGCAGAGGCAGGAGTATTGAAAGTTCAAAGGCGGTAGCCGGGGCTACAAAGCAAGATCATGTCTCAAGAAAGGGAGAGAAAGGGATCAGGGGTGGGAGCTGGGGGGATGACATTCTTTAACATGACTTCCAAGGTTGTGCTCTAGCCTACACACACACACACACACACACACACACACACACACACACACACCTAGATAGAGACAACAGACAGACAGATGGAGAGAGACCAAGTGGTTTCCATGAAGCTACGGTGACAGTTTTGGAAAACCATTCCCTTGGTGCTCCTGGATGATTCACCAAACAACAACCACTCAACTAGCTAGAGCAGAAGCCAGCAGAGAGGGAGGGGATAGACAATGACCAGATCCTGGCTTTCTGCGTGTGCTTGCTTTGCCAGTGACACAGGGGAGAGCCCTCCCACAGAAGGCAGAAGGCATGGCAACCCTGCTCAGTGAGGGCTAGAAATGGGAGAAAGGAGAATGACCCTATTGGAGGGCCTGCCATCCAGGCAGCTTCTGCAGAGAGCAAAGGGCAAGAGTGGAATTAGAAGTGGGCAAAAGGGACAGCAGGTAGGGTGTAGAAGGTCCAGGAGAGACGCTTGGGGGACAGGCAGTCAGAAAAGGACAGGGGAAGCTGATGTAGGACTCTGATGTTGATGTTTCTTGCACCCACAAGAAACTTTAGTAGCTGAAGTCCTAGAATTGCTTGTCCCGGGGTCTCCTACAGGTCCAGGAGCATGGGAACTCTCTCTCTGCCTTCTCTCTCAGAAGCCAGACCCTGGTTCACAGGGAGGCCAACTAGGCCAGCTGGAGGCAGGCCTGCTTTTTTTCCTCCTCTCTCCTCTCTCTCTTTTTCTGGCCCCAGAAAGCTGTGCTCTTGAGGCTGCAGGGCCCTGTGGAGCTTCTCTGAAACCCCGTTTCCTCTCCTTTCAATGACAAAGTCCCTCCCCTCGACTCTCTGACTTTCGTCCCACATTAGGAGCGTTTCTAGGCCAGAACCCCTAGCCACCAGGATCACAGAAGCCTGCTGGCCCTGCAGCTCCAAGCAGGCGGAAACGCTAATTGGCATTAACAGAGACCAGGCCCACAGCTCACAAAAGATCCCCTCTTCCTGACCAGAGCCTGCCTGGGGCGCAGCCAGCCTGCTGGCTTCTGGTGTCTGCTGGTAAGGGGAGGGGGACTTTGAGGAGGAAAGGGGCAAGAGCAGGGTGACCCACTGCAGCTGCCCTCACCCGAGGCTCCTCTTGCTCAGCAAGAGGCTGGCCCTCTTCCCTGCCCCTCATCACAGCTTCTCAGGTAGTGCAGAGCACATTAAAGGTAGTCTCCTCAAAGCCTGCCCTAGATGCTTATTTTAATCTAATCTCACTTGGAACAGAAGGCTCTGAAATCAAACTGCCTGTGCTGATAGCCCAGTACCGTGCCTTCCTATGTGTGACCTGTGACAGAAAAAAAGAGCCGCCTCTGTCTTTGAAACTGTGCTACCACCTGGCTGAGGTGCTGGGAAGACAATAGTGTCCAAAGTAGTACCTCTGTCCCCCCCTGGCATGCAACAGGCACTCCACGGTGGACCCATGCTTGTGGCTGTTGCTTCTTGGGCTCCGTTCTCGCTATTGTAGGAAGCTCTTGTCCTGAGCACTGGCTGTTGAGATGTGAGGAAGGGAAGAGAGAAAAGGCAAACTCATCCTAGTTAAAACTAGTCTTCTGGCTGGGCAGCACTGATCCTTGATTGGGAGAGTGTTTGCCTAGAATGCAGGGGGGCTTGGGTTTGATCCAGGGCATCGCCTAAACCTGAAGTGGTGGTGCATGCCTGGAATCCCAGCAGTTTGGAGGTGGAGGCCGGATGATCGAAGTTCAAGGTCATCCCTGGCTACAAGAGAGTCTGTCTCAAAAACAAGGCAGAACACCACCAGTCTCATGAGTAGACAGAAAAGGGCTCCCATTTAACAATCCCCTAATGGACTATTATTGTATAGGATCTCTCCAATGTCACTTCTTTCCTTTGAGTAAACTATTTCCCAGTTTCTATTCATTCTCTTTAAGGTGTAAGCAATCATACTTTAGTGTGAATGAGTTATAAGCTTGATTGAGGGGAAAGATATGGTTTGAAAGCTTTTGAGCCTCTACAGGAAGAAGGGATTTTTGATATGAAAAGTGCCAAAGGAATGCCAATTTTGCAGGAGGCTGGCCCTAGGAAAATGGAGCGCCGGACGCCACTGTACTTCCCTTAGCAACAGTTCAGATGTGACTGAACCTCATATTCAAAACTGTCTTTCCTTGTCTCAGTCCTAAATCCTTCATGCCAAGGCTGTATAGGACAAAAGCGAGCATTTCTTTCTCCACATTACAGGCCTGCACAGAATGTATAGCTGTGTTTGTTCATAGATTTTCTTTTTCTTATGGTAGGAACTATCCATAAGCAATCTCAATCCAAAAGTGATTTTCATTTGCTGGGGAAATGTGAAGACCATCTCTTGCCGGTCTGAGGTTAAACACAGAGGGAAATCTAAAGGCAATTTTCCTGTTTGAGGAGCAGTTACAATATTTTTAAGCAATTGAGGCTTCAAAATTGCAAATGTGCTGTACAGTTAGGCCTCCACCACAGCATCTGCAGTTTACACAACAGTGGGGCCTCCCCGTGGCTGCCCCCCCCCGCCCCTGACTGCAGAACCTGAGTCTCACAAATGAAGATGTTCCGGGGAGATGTGGGGCGGTTTTATTGGTGCTTGGCTTCTGGCTGGGGCCATTTAAAGTAAATGTTACATGGGGAAAAAGTAGGAGGAAAGATGTTACGCCAAGTGTCAGAGCCATAACACATTTTTAATGGCTTTATTTATCAACACTTACCGGCGTTTGGAGTTAACAAACGCTTTAGTCCATCCCCAATGAGTGTTTGCAGTAAATTTAAAAGACTTGTCTTGCCTTTGGCACAGAAAAGATGACCCAACTAGGATCCTGGTGTCATTTTGTAGAGATGATCGCTGGCAGAGACAGAGTGCAGACGCAGGCAGAGGGCACAGGTACAGATGCCACCAACCAGACCCGCTTTGCCCTCAGCCATTCCCAAGATGTTATTGTCTTAACGTTTGCTTCCTTCCTGTTGCTGATCATCCGTTGCTATGACAAATACCCTGACCTAAAGCAGCTCTGGGGAGAAAGGGTTTATTTGACTTACAGTCTCAAGTTATGGTCCATCATTTCAGAGAAGATCACACATATAGTCAAGAGCAGAGAGATACAAATGCACTCATGCTGTCTATCTCTCCTAGCTCACAGACATGGCTGAAGGCCAGCCAAATCTAAATAATTCTTCAATGAGGCTTTCCCCTCAGGTGATTCTAGGTGTGTCAAGTCCTAACCAGAACACCTCCAAAATTCACATATTGAAAACCAAGGGCTAAGAGAGTGGCTCAGGGGGTAGAATGCTTGCCTAGCGCGTGTAAAGTCCCAGGTTCAATCCTCAGCACCACATTAATCCAGGGAGGTGGAGACAGGGGCAATCAGATGGTCCAGGTAATTCTCAACTACACAGGGAGTCCCATGCCAGTCTGGGCTACATGAGACCTTATCTCAAAAACAAAACAAATGAATAAAATATCTATGCACTGGTGTCTAGAAGTGGGGCCTTTGGGGTAACTAGATCACAAGGGTTCAGCCCTCTTGGATGGGATTGGTACCCCTTAAAAGAGGCTCCAGAAAGCTTCTTTGCCCTTCTGCCATGTGAACACAGTGAGAAGACACATTCAAGAACATGAAAACAGACCCTGGACAGACATGGAATGTTACAGAGACACTGAATTTATCAGCTACTTGATCTCTTTCTTTCCAGTTTACAGAATTGTGAAGAATTACTTTTGCTGTTTGTAAATCTCTCGGGTTATGGTGTTTTGTTATAGCTTCCCAAATAGACTAAAACGCTAGCTGCTTCCTTGGTTCCCTTTAGACCTCACAAAACTGCCTCAAGGCAGCAGAGGCACACAGGGCTCTGAAGACACTGGAAACACAGGGCTCTGCCTGCCGCGGTCACCCCTCCCCCATTGTTCCCAGGTGCCTAGCAGATGACACATGGACTGGAAGCCTCCTCCAGGTGCCTAGGGAGAGGAAAAAGCCAAGTTGGGACAATCAGAAGCAACACTTTCTCTGCAGGGACTCTCGGCTGGCAAGCATAAGGGAAATGAGACCCCTGAAGGGTAGGGGCCGGTTCTGGCTTTCTGCCCAGTGCGTAAGCCCCCTTTTCCCGGTGGCGGCACCCACCCCACCCCTGTATTCTGTAGGGTTAGTCGCTTCACCTCTTTAGTGCTGGATTCTGACACAGGGCTCCAATCTCCAGCCAGTTAGCTGTTTTCTGTTTGTTGTTTTTTCTCTTTTTAGTTTGTTTGTTTTATTTATTTATTTCCTGAGATACACTCTTCCCTGTAGCCCAGGCTGGCCGAGAACTTGCAATTTCACCTTAGCCTCCTGAGCTGGGATTATAGGCCTGCACCACTACACTGGAGTCAGTTGACAAATTTTATCCCTGGAGAGTAAATCAATTGAAATTCCGTCTACTTAGGCTATGGTAACAAAGACCCATGCAGCAGTACTTCAGGGAAGATAAAGTTAATTTTTTATTTTTCTCCCAAGGGTTTGTGGTGGTCCTCTCCTACACAAGTCTGTGGTACATGAGGTACCTTCAGCTCTGTGGCTTGCCTCGTCTTTGGATGAGCTCACCTTGTTCCTTGAAGCCAAGCTGCAGCCAGGGAGAGGCAACAGTAAACGGAAGCACAAAAGCTTCACACATCACCTTTGCTCATATCTGTTAGCCAGGACTTAACACCTATACATACCATACCTAACTGCAGGTAAGGCCATATTCCCAACTAGAATATTAGGTTCCCTTGAAAGAAGAGGGAAATGGCTGTTGGAGCCAGGCCGTCAAGTTGTGACAGAGCCTGCCCAGTGAGAGCACTTTGGGAAGAGTTTAGATAAGAGAACCGCTAAGGGCAAGCTCTACTGAAAGCCAGCTCTACCCGTTGACTACTCCTTCTCTGTTTCGGTTTGAATGTGAGACGCTCCCTAAAAGCGTCTGCATGCTTGCCTCCAGCTGGTGGCGCTGTTTGGAGAGGGTGTGGTTCCTTCAAGAAGCAGAGCCTCTCTAAAGGGAGCGGGTCACAGGGGCAGGACCAACTTCCTGCCGAGTCTGCTTTCTGATCCACCCAGTTGTGAGCGAGCATCCCTATGGTCCTGCTGACAGCCAGGATCGGCAGCCTGACATGACGAAACGTCCTTTCAAGCCAGGAGCCAAAGAAATCCCTCCTCGATTAGCTGCTTCCTGTCAGGTGTTTGATCACGGCAATGAGAAAAATAACAAACTTACCTTCTTTCTTTACATAGGTTTGATTTGAACTTCTAAAACTAAAAAGTTCTGCTTAATTCATGGCATAGGTCATTAGATAAAGGAAAACTAGGGGCTGGAGACAGGACCCAGCAGGTGAAGCGCTGCCTTGCGAGCATGAGAACTGGAATTTGGATGCACCTATAAAGCCAGGGGGCGTGGCAGACAGCTGTAATCCTAATGTGGGATGCGGCTATGGGGAATCCTTGGCTAGCCAGACCAACTGGAAGGACAAGCTCTGAGATTAGCTTAGAGGCCCTGTCTCAAGGCTGGAGAGGTGGCTCAGGGCCTAGCGCTCTTACTGCTCACGCAGAAGACTGGGTTTGGGTCCCAGCACCAACATCAAATGGCTCACAACTGCCACATCCAACACCTTCTGACTTCGAAGGGCACCACACACGTGCATGCATGGTATTTGTACATACATGCAGGAACACACAAAATAATTTAAAGGAGAGATCCTCCTTCAATGTATATAGCATGGAAAGAAATTGAGGAGGACACTTGACATTAACTTCAGGAACACACACAGGAAGTCACACACACACACACACACACACGCACACACTTATGCTTACCACACAGATATGCACATGCAAAAAGAAAAAAAGAAAAGGGCAAAGAGGAAGACAGAGCCATGAGGAAATAGCAAGCAGGAAAGTAGAAGCCACAGAGCCTGGGGGAGGAAGCAGACATGCAGGGGAGCCGCAGGGGAGCCGCAGGGGAGCCGAGTAACCTGAGTAGCTATCACGGCCTGCTAAGGTCCTTCCTTCAAGCCATTCTGAGGTTCTAAATGGCATCTCATGCAGGTACAGTCTAAAGAAAATTAGACTATTCAAAACATCTTTTGGTATCCTCTCTAAATGTCAGTGGGATATTGTTTTCATGGTGTCCAACTTGGCCATGTGATTAGTTTTGGCCAATAAAACAAACAGCAAGTTCCAGGCTAACCAGGGCTACACAGGGAGGCCCTGTCCCCAAACAACCAAATAACAACCAAGACCAACAAATTAAAAGCATCATGACAAGCCTTGATAGACACACCAATAGGAGAGCTATAAAGAGAATGAGACCAGAGACCATGAATTCAAGTTTGGCCTATATATTCCATCTGAGCAGTATAATCTCAGCACTTGGGAGGTTGAAACTGGAGGAATTGCTGCAAATTCCAGACTAATCAGGGTTGGTGAGACAGCTCAGAAAGTAAAGGTGTCTGCTACCAGCCCTGACTGTCTGAATTGGACCCCAGGATCCACAAACTCCTGGAAATTATCCTCTGATCTCCATATGCATGTTTTGACATGTGTGCACCCGCAGACATGCACACGAAATAAATAAATAAAAATTTAAAATAAAAAAAAATTATAAGGAAACAACATGTCCTCCTTTGGCCTGGGGTTTCAGAGTGCAGAAAATTTGGAGCGGAGCTCCTGCTGACCCAAGAGAGACACGCAAGGAAGACATAGTAATATTGTCAAAGGGCTCTGAGGCTGGGGGATTGCTTGCTACTGCTGCACACATTCACCTAAGCTGCCAGGTGCAGTGTTGTCACAGTCTGCACTTCCTGTGGTTCCTGCTCCTGCTGGAACTGCGTTGTTCATCTTCTCCTGAGTTTCCGGAAACGTATTTCCGGAAACGCAGCATCTCCTCGTCTGCCCTTGCAGCCGACAGAGACTAGCCCTGGAACAATCCCGTGACACACTGGAGAATTCTGTGATGACAGACTTGGTACGTCACCATTGAGCAGGCCTTTTACCAAGACCCCTTTTCAGTTCCACTGCCCAATACCAGAGCCCCAAGAGCATGTGAAATTGATGTGACTGTTGTAAAACTGAAGAACCTTATGATATGAAGTTCAGGAATTTCACTGCACCAAGTTCCATATTTGAACATACTCAGGATTTCTGTGATGGAAGTAACTTCTCAAACTTAAGGATAGTTCAGTTTCCAGAATATGCTTCATTACTAGTGATAGTGATGGTGGTGGTGGTGACGATGATGATAATACATAAGCATACACAACATCTTTCTATTTCCGAAGCATTTTCTAAATGTGTTGCCTTTAAACTCACAATGGCCTGCAAATGTTATCCACAGTATCCATAGAGGGGGAGTGGAGATGAGAAAGATGGAGAAGTTCTACAAATTACAGCGCTGGCACTGTTTCTCTGCTGCTTCTCTCCCACCTGCTAAGTGACAGACATCCAGACCAGACCAGAGTGGATACTCACCTCCATGACAGGTGCTGGGAAGCAATCAAAGACACTGTTGATTTCACTAAGTAAATGAATATATGAATACATAACTAAATGAATGGATGGGCAGATGACAGATAAATGGACAAGCAGATTTATAGATAGATAAATGGATGGGTACATGGAGAGATGATGAATGGATGGATCTCTTTTGTATGGATTGATGAGATAGATGAATGAAATTCCTGGGGTCTAAGGGGAAAATATGATAACGTTTTCTCAAGTCCGAATACAAACTTTTCTAGTGCTTTACCACCCAGAATGCCCCACACTTGGCTAATTGGCTAACCCTGCCTGCCCAGATCTTTCAATATTCCCTCACATCTAAGAACAGAGGGCTTCATCTGCAAGGGTGTCTATTCCAGCCTACAGCTTTACAGCTTTCCTGCCACATTCTCCAGACCTCAGAGACGGATCCAGCACCTCCTTCACTGTGTGTGTGGTGTGTGTATGTGTGTGTGTGTGTGTGTGTGTGTGTGTGTGTGTGTGAAAAGATAACATACAGACCATTTGGTAAAATGCCTGGCTTCCTTCCTTCCTTCCTTCCTTCCTTCCTTCCTTCCTTCCTTCCCTCCCTCCCTCCCTCCCTCCCTCCCTCCCTCCCTCCTTCCTTCCTTCCTTCCTTCCTTCCTTCCTTCCTTCCTTTTTTCGAGACAGGGTTTCTCTGTGTAACAAGAGCCCTGACTGTCCTGGACTCACTTTGTAGACTACCAGGCTGGCCTTGAACCCACAGAGATCTGCCTGCCTCTGTCTTCTAAGTGCTGGGATTAAAGGTGCGTGCCAACATGTCCAGCTATAATTTTTCAATAAATAATTACTATCGCTCTTTCTAGTCTTTATAGTTCAGGATAGTTGCCTGTGGAAATCAAAGCCCTATGAAACATGCTGTATTGTGATTACGGTCTTTAGCCCTTTTTCCATTAGTAGTGGAATCTGCAATAATATAATAAACTTTATTTTATTACACAGCCCTTGGAAATTGAGGGTTTCATCCATGTCAATTAATTCCTTCGTAGCCCACGTTGGCAGTGACAATCAGAATGTCAGAATGTCTCTGAGGATTCCTAGGAAATCTGAGGCACTTCACAAAGAGCCTGCCCGGGGTGAGAAAGGGACCAGCTGGAATGAATCCTTAATATACTTCACAAGAAGGGGACTCTCCCAAAATGCTAATTCAATCAACCTGCAAGGCAAACTTCAGGTTTCTTGTTCAGTGTTCACACAGACTATCTAGGGCTGGACTCTGCTCTGGGGAGGCCAGAGGCTCTGTTCCTCAAATCAGGGAGGAGCTACACCCTTAGTATGTCACAGCTGTTGAAAATGGAGCCTGTGGGGCCCATAGGCATCTCCTGTCACAAGCAGCCAGGGCAATGCAGACTGACTCCAGCCACCTGGGTGCTCTGAGGAGCCCTCGATTCACCGATTCACCGGAGAAGGCATCAACAAGAAAGCACATGGGTGAGAAATGAACTGTTTGAAGAAATAAGGAACTGCCTAAACCCAGCATTTCCTCCAGAGTACTTCAGAGTCCCTGGCCATCCTTTGATCTCTGCACTCCTATCTGAATCCTTATTAACAGATGAGACACAATAAAAAAAAATATGAAATATCAGGGTCTCTTTGTCTCTCTTAAGACAAAAAACTAACCCAGGGACAGCATCCTACAATATCTTCAGCTCAGGGGCTTTTTTCTTTCATGGTCCTCTCCCTCTTTTCTCCACAGAAAGCTCTTACTCATCCTTCAGGGTCTGGGTCATGGGTCATCATGAAAGTTTCCCAGCATGAGTACTCCTTTATCTGCTTAGAAGAAATGGGCTAAGGAAGTGAAAAAAACTTCCAAAGTGCTCTTGTTCAGGTTTTCGTTTTGTTTGTTTAGATTAATTTATTTTACGCGCATACTGTTTTTTTTGCATTCATGCATGCCTGGTGTCCATGGAGGTCAGAAAAGGGTGTTAAGTCCCCTGGTACTGGAGTTACAGACGATTATGAGCTGACATTTGCCGACTGAGAATCGAACCCAGGTTCTCTGGAAGAACAGCAAGTGCTCTCAACCACTGAGCCATCTCTCCAGCCCGTTTGTTTGTGTTAATATCAGAATTGTATCATACTGTGCTTTAGTTACAGTTTCCTTCTGTCTGAAAAACCCCACCCCCCGGAATAAACACGCTATTCCTGTTTGTCATTCTGATCTTGGCTTAGAAGTCACTTCTGCCTTGATGGCAACAACATCCCTGGCTCAGCCGTGTGACTTGTGCGTCTATGGATGGATGGTGCACCAGTGGGGTTCGGAGTACACAACGGTGTTTGGCAGCTCTGGTCTGACAACAAATAGGCACAGAGTGCACATATGGTGATTTCACAGGCCAGCGGTTCTCAACCTTCCTAATGACAGGACCCTTTAATACAGTTCCTCATGTTGTGGTGAATCCCAGCCATAAAATCCTTTCTGTTGCTACTTCATAACTGTAATTTTGCTACTGTTATGAATTGTAATGTAAAGATTTGTGTTTTCTGATGGTCTTAGGTGACCCCTGTGAACAGGTCGTGCGTCCGTCAAAGGGGTCTCAGCCCATGGGTTGAGATGTCATAGATGGCTCCAGGGCAGAAATTTCCAGGTGTTTGTGCCTGACTACCCTCCCTCCCTTACTGTTCTTGGCCCTCCAGATGCACAAAGGTATAGCAGATTTCTCCCCTCCTCTTGGGCAACACTCCTTGTAGAAGCTCTAGGGCATTGGGGGGGGGGCAGAGGGAGAACTATGATAGATGGAGGAAAGGCACCGGGAGAGGCAGGCAGTTCCCTGAACCTGAATAGCAGGAAGCTGCTAGCCTCATTGTGATGGTGGGAAAACGTTAAGCGCTTCCTGAAAGTATGCAGCCCCTCCGCTTCTCCCTCTGATAAGGGCCTCCAAAGTTCCTGCTCCTCCAACAGCCCTCTCAGACTACATTTCAAACCCAAGCTTTACTAGCTGGGCAGCTTTAGGCAGATTGCGCCGACATTCTGAGCCTCATTCCCGTATCCACTTAAGAACAGGACCCACAGAGAAGGGTTGAAAATTAAATGAAGCAACGCAGGTGATACACCTGGCACTGGAAAAATGTTCCAGCAATGTTTGCTGTTGTTATTGTTCATCGTCTTGTCAATCAAGCGAAGCTCAGAACAAGTATGTAACGTGACATCCATCTCTCCACCTTTCTTTTTTTCTTTCTTTCTTTCTTTCTTTCTTTCTTTCTTTCTTTCTTTCTTTCTCTTTTTCGTTTCGTTTTTGTTTTTTGTTTGTTTTTTTTTTGGGGGGGGGGCAGGATTTCTCTTTGTAGCCCTGGCTGTCCTGGAAATCACTCTGTAGACCAGGCTGGCCTCAAATTCAAAGATCCTCTTGCCTCTGCCTCCCAAGTTCTGGGATCAAAGGCAACACTATACTAATCTAGCCCCGATTTGAAAGTAGATAATCCACCTCAGCCAGAAACTCAACATCCCTCACAGGGTATGTCCTTTCCACCTTCTCATCAACAAAACAACATTGCCAAGTAACCCACTGCATTCTTCCCCTTGGCTTTGGTACAGCAGAGAATGTGCTGGCACGCTGAGGAGAATCTCTCCCTGCGAGCGGGTGCTTTCCAGCTGTGTGAACGTGGATGACTTGCTTGGCCTCTCAGATCTCCACTTCCTCCATCTGTAAGATGAGAATAATCATCAAAGCTCTACCTTCACTAAGGTGATGAGGAAACCCAGAGAGCGTATCTGGTACACTGGGGCTGGGTGGAAGAACAGTCTGATGCTATTATCTTGTTACCTTGTTTTGCCAGCAAGTTGGTTACATGGCAAATAGGGGGTGGGGCTGGGGGTGGGGTTTAGTCTTTGACAGAGTTTGTGTTTTTCCTGGAGTCCAGGCTCAACATGCTCACAGCTCTATTCCTAGCTCAGGCTGGGGACTGGCCCCTCTGCAAATAAAGGAGGGATCCCCTTCTTTTGGTGCCTTTTAACTTCCTACCCTCCTAAGTAGGCAATGTTCTGCCTGTTCCTGGTATCTCTCACAGGGTCCACTAATCTCAGAGTCAGTGCCTGTAAAAAGCATCATCTCCCGAATTCTGGGGTATGAGAAACTCAGCCCTTACATACTGGCAGAGTCGCCCTGGCTTTCTGTTCTGGGTGGCTACTTATGCTGGCTCTGTCTCCCACAGGCAGACAGAATGCTGATCTGACTAGGAGACATGACAACATGCTGGGTGGCCTCTGCAAGCTTTGCTTTACCTGTCTGCAGCTAGAGATGGTGGCTGATCCTTTGGGACATCTTCCTGGCCTGGGTTTTATCCCTAAGTTGGCATCACCTGCTCTCCTTTCTGTATCATCCAAAGAGCTGTCGGTATCCTGGAAATGTGGGGTCATCTCTACTCTGTCATACATGGAAGGTAGTCCCATAGGAGTAGGTTGGGGGGTTATGGGAGAGGAAAGGACCCCGCCTTCCCACCTTCTACTGTGTTTATTTCTAGGAGCGGATCTGGAGCCCCCACCTCCATCCAGGTGCCCAGAGGCCTGAGAAGCTGTCGAAAGCACTGAGCCTGATGTGTATAACTCCAGGAGATGCCAGCCATCTCCTCCAGATGCAGGCTAAAAATACAGAGGAGTGAGGTCCCTCAGTAATGGAGACTTTAAGAGCCTGTGACATGCGGCGACGGCTGTGCGGCCGCTAATGAGCTCCTAGCCGATCGATGCCCGAGACCCAAGTGAGAGTGTGGGCCGGGAGCAGGGAAGGGGTGTCACTCGGCATTTGTCTCTCCTGGCTCAGAAACCTGGAATGTTGGTGTGGGCCAGGAGATTGAGATCAGCTTGAGTGACCCCTTAACATTCAAATGGGGAAACTGAGGCCAAGTGACAGGAAAGAGAAGATATGTCATAAGAGGCCAACAAGGGACCTTAACCAGATCTTGCTTGTCTCGCTCCCTGCCATATCCTCGGCTTTGTATACCAAAGTCCAACTCAGGGCCCTACAAATGGATGAGAACTGAGCAATGAATGAATGAATGAATGAACGAAGAGTGAATGAATATTTGCACCATTGTGTGCGGGACTACCCAGTGCAAGGGACTCTATTAGTCTTCCTATTGTTCCAGGAGTACCAAGCACCAAGAAGATACTCAGAAAGGATTTGCTGAATGATCAAATCTACCCCTTTTGTGGAGACAAGGAAGCTGGTGAAAACCGTGTCCAAGGCCTATTTTCATTGGTTGTACCAGTCAAAGAGGGTACTCATGCCTGCTGGAGAGGATAAATAACAGAACAGTATAGCAGACGCTCCTTCACCTTGTTGCAGGCACAGCACTGAGATGATCTCAGTCCTTCTATCAACCCTAGGCTTAAGGACCACCCCCATCCTTTTAAGCTCAATTTTTTTTCCCATT
Source organism: Psammomys obesus (assembly GCF_907164565.1). Classification (NCBI taxonomy): domain Eukaryota; kingdom Metazoa; phylum Chordata; class Mammalia; order Rodentia; family Muridae; genus Psammomys; species Psammomys obesus. The sequence continues at coordinate 280,913 of NW_026596040.1, read as the reverse complement.
TTATACAGAAGAAAGCTAACAGGGCTCACGGAAGTTGTGTTCTTTGCCCTGGGTCATGCCTAGAAAGATATCAAGCCAGGATTCAAACATGGGCCAGCCTGTCCCTCCCTACGCAGTGGTCTACCCTTCCTCCCTATGGTACAGCAGGAGAGGACAAAGGAATTGTGGGCCAGAGAAATCCACGCGAGATAGAGGGAGGAAGAAAAAAAAAAAACACCTCCAGGCTCATAAAGTGTTTGATAAATTCCAGGAGAAGAATAGGAAGAAATAATGAGCATTTGTCAGAGTCTTTTATAGCATGTAAGTCGCTTTTCCCTGCGTTCTCTCATCTGATCTTCACCGCAGGCCTGGGAGGAAGGTATTATCATTATCTACATTTTATTGGTAAGGAAAGGAAGGCACGCACACCTCCCGGCCTGGTTGGGCAGGCTGCGTACCTGGGGGGTGGCGGGGACCGTGGTGCAGTGATGAGGGTTGTCAGAGCTTCTCCCCCAATCTTCCATCACTGCCTCACAGAGTGACTGCAGGCTGAGGCTTGTGCGGGTTATGACTTCAGGGGAAAGGCCAGCAGGAGGCACGGCCCTGCAAAGACCACCTCATCCAGAGAGACAGTGAGGACAGGATGGCCCTTTTCGTGCCCAGGCCCTCACTTGCCTTTGAGCTGCCCATTCCTTTGGCAGCTCCTCATTGTTTGTACATTGTGAAGAGAAGAGGCATTGGCCAGCAACACCACATTTGGCAGTGGGAAAATCAACTCTGGTGGAAGAGTTTAATTAAGCTGAAGCCAGGCACGGTGGCTCATGCTTGTAATCCCAGCAATTTGAAGGCAGAGACAGGAGGATTGCTGCAAGTTGGGGGCTAGTATGGGCCACACCATGAGTTCTCGGCCAGCCAAGGCTACATAGCAAGACTCTGTCTCAAGAAAACAAAACAAAGCGAACAAAAAAGTGTGGTGGTCTAAGCACAGAAACCAGGTGTAGAGGAGCCTGGAGCCCACCCACTCTCTTCCAGGCCCTCTGGCTCCCAGCTCTGTCAGTAACTTGACCCTTTGAACATGTAGCCAAGGTAAATGTGGTGACACCTTTGTCCCACAAGAACTCTGAGTTCAGATCTGCCATAGTAGAGAGTGGGTGCATGGCTCCTGTTGTGTGCCCAGCCCCACATCTCAAAAAGGAGCAGGAGTGCCAGGCTGCCTGCACACTTGGCACTTCCTCGTTTCGCCATAGGATTCATGCCATTCTGCAAAAGTTTCACCATCTGCCCTTTCTAGATCAGTTCACATGGATGCAACAAAAAGACAACAACAACAACAACCCACAAAAGCTGTGTACGTCATTATTCATGACTATAATCCCATAACTTGGAAGATAGAGCTCCAGGCCAGCCGGGGATACGTAGTGAGATCTTGTCTCAAAATAACAACAAGACTCAGATATATGCAAAAATGAGAAATGAGATTTTGGGCGATTGCATTTTTGTCATTTCATAGTCCTGTGATTGAAAGGGGAAACCCAGAGAAAGGCTGTTCCTGCAGGGTTCAGACAAGCTTTCAGCATAGATGAGCCAGGCTTCATGCCAGGTGCTGGGATCTGAAGTGCTGGGCTAACCTGTCCCTGATGGCAGACATTTCAGGCCCCGGGGGAATGTACAAATGATCTCCACAAGGTAAAGGTCCTGACCCAGCGCTGTAGAAGGAGGTGGTGCTAGAGGCAGGTGGGATGGCAGTGACAAACTTTAGCTCTGGGGTGGAGCTGCAGTCTGAGCTCTGTTGCTTTGAGCTGGAGAGCTTGGTTGGCCAAGTTCTTTGGCCTCTTTTATGACTCAGTTTCCTTACATGGGAAATCAGAACAATGATGGCAGCTTTCCCTGTGGGGTTGTGTTAACTCACACAAAGCACTTAGCATAGTTCCTGGTCAAGGGTAGAAAGCAGGACGTTTCAACTGCCATTGTTTTTACCTCATAAGTTGTAAGACTTAAATAAGAAACCATTTGGGAAGGACTTCCCCGGAGTAAGTGCTCAATAAAGGTAAGCTGCTATTATTCTTGCTATTAAGTAGCAATTGTCATCGCTGGCCAGGTGGGTGGGAAGGAGGATAGGAGAGGGATCCAAGGCAGGGAGGACAGCATATGCAAGGGCCTGGAGGCCAGACAGAGCCTGGTGCATTTGGCAAAGTCCAGAAGCTCAATTAGACTGGCACACAGCCTGGGTTCCAGGAACTAGGCAGAAGAAGGGGCCTGGGAAGTTATAGGCTGAGGCTGGGCCTGGGGGCATCTGGAGTCGTGAGCCTTCCTCACCCACTGTGAGTGCCTGGGCTGATGAAGGCTTGCCAGGGGCCACAGGGAGGCAGACAGTGTGAGGAGGCTGCTCTAGGCCCAGCCCCCTCAAGCCCAGTGCCATTCCTGCAGGAGTCAATTAAGGAGTCTCAGTGCAAGAGGCTCGCCTTTCTCATGTGATGATACATGTCACATCCGGGAACGATCAAAACAGCTTAGTTCTGGCAAAGCGTCTTGTGCTGCATGTTTGTTCTTTGGTCTCTGAGTGTAACTCTTGTTGTTCCCAAGACACCTGTGATTTGCTGGTCTCTGACAGCCATTACCTGCTCAAAGCCTCTGCCTGCCGCACAGCCCACCTGGTAGCACCCTGTTCCTCCCTCAGCTGTCCTTAATTCTACTCTGGGCCAAAGGGCGGGATGGAATCGAGTCCAGCTGGAAAAGATGGCCGACGTTTAGAAAGCACCTCCACTGTTTAGGAACGTCTACTCCCTGGACTTCTGTGCACCGGCTGCTTTAAGTTCAATCTAACAACCTCGCAGTGCTTGCTGTATTTAACTGAGAACTGGAGCAGGTCCGCGCAGTTGGTAAGTGTTCCTGAAGGGTAACTTTGAACTCAGATCTCTGCCATGACAGTATGTACACTTGCTCCCAGACTAGACTGCCTCTCTTCAGCTCACCAGTTCTACCACTCAGCTGACCCTGAAGAGAAGATCTTGGGAGAGTTGGGATTCAACATAAGCAGCCCTGTCAATCCATGGAAGTTAGCTTACCAGACCCCAGGGCTTCCTCACACCCAAGGAGAGAACCCCCTCAGATGCGCCAGTCAACCAATGTTGGCTTCCCAATCTTGGCCCTGAGCCAGGGCTCCCTGGTCCTCAAACTTGTACTCCTTACCCCCACCCCAAATAGCCTCTTAGTGCAACCAGTGGGTTGATGGAGGAGCCCCTACCCGCCTCCAGGTGTTCTGAGCCCTCCCCACAGTCCTTGGATGGTTAGGTTTCTGCCCACACTGTGTCCTTCCCTGGCCCACGATGCAGTGCAAAGCCTCTCTCAACGAGGCTTATTATTTCTAATCTTAGGAGAGAAAGCTCAGTTCAAAGCCATTTCCAATTCCATTCAAGTCAAGCAACAGTTCTCGCTTTGCCTCCCTGACCCCCCTACCACCCCACCTCCTCCTCCAACTGGCGCCAACAACACAAGATAAATCTTTCCTCCGAAATATAATAGTTGTTCTTCCCTGTTCCCGTTGAAGTCTCTGCCAGGTAATTAGCATACGCTGACACCTTGATAGACGAAAAGAAAGGCATGAGATAATTCCCTTTTTCTTTAACCATTATAGTATGAAGCAGCCTTTCAATTTGCCAGTTACCCAATCCAGCATTCCTGCACGCAGCCCACCATGTGACATGTTATTCTAGCTGATCCTACCATCTCTGGTATTCATCACCAACCCCAAGTCACACTTGATAGAGAAATTCTTCCTCTTCACTGCTGACACCTTCCTGGTAGGAGAGGCAGCCAGGGCTCAAACTGACTGGAAATTGCAGAACTGCTGTGGTCATCCTTGGTTGAGCACTCCCAGCTGGTAGCCTTGCAAAGACCTCCAACAGGTCATTTTTGGAATCTCTCTCATCTTTGGCACTCTATTTGCTCCCTCAAAGAAGCTGAACTTTGGCCAGACTCAGGAAGTAACTAAGAGAGAAATTGGTATCAGGGTGACAGGATTAACCATGCTGGATTTTGAAAGAATATGGAAGATTTTGGGATTTTGGACTAGGAAAGCAATTGAGTAGGGTGATGAAGCCGGGCACGGTGGCACATGCCTGTAATCCCAGCCCTCAGGGAGGCAGAGGCAGGTGGATCTCTCTGAGTTTGAGGCCATCCTGGTCTACAAAGAGAGCCCAGGACAGCCAAAGAATGAAGCCTTGGCTTGAAAAACAACAACAAACAAAGAAAAAAGAATAGGGTGACGGAGGCTTAGGTAGGTCATTCTAGTACAAGCTTAAAAGACAATAGGGCTGAGAGCAAGGTGGACTATGAAGGCCCAATTCAAGAGGTCCAGTTTCAGAGGGGGAACAATATTAGCAATTGGGCTAGAGAACATTCTTGTGCTGTTTTGGCAAAGAATGCATGAGCTTTCTGCTCTCAGCCTGAAAAATCTGCCTGAGACTAAATTGGAAGGTATTGGATTAATGTTCCTGGCAGAGGAGATTTCAAGACAGCCTAATATTGACTCTGTTGTGTGGTTATTAGTAATCACTCTTATGCAGGAACACAATGAAAAAGAGCAAGCAGGGCTAAAAGAAATACAAAATGTACAGTCTGGAGGAAGGGGGAAGAACATCAGGAGATTTACTGTTGGAGCCAAGGTCTGTGCTAAAAGGGGTGAGAAGATTAAGAAAAGGCCTATTCAGAAATGGAATAAAAGAAAAGATGCCCTCAGGGTGAGACCCCACCCAAAGAAGTCCCCAACTTGTACAAAGGAAAGGCCTGAGGAATTTTGCTGTTTGCAAAAACAAATAGAGGACAACAAATAGAGGTGCTGCAAATGTAATTCAAGGTGGTGGAGATGGAGGAGGAAGTCCAGAAGGGCACAGCTGTCAAGTCCTTTAACATCAGACATGGAACGACAGGATTTGGAGTTTGCCCTGCTGGGTTTTCATTTCTCACTCCGCTCCCTTTCCCCCCTTTTGGAATGGTGATGTATAACTCTGTACCATTGTATGTTGAGAGAATGTAATTTGCTTTTTTGATTTTATAGGGGGTTATAATTAAGAGATTGCCTTGCGTCTCAGAAGAGACTTTGGAATTTTAAACTGCTTTGAGACTATAGAGGACTATGGAGACTTTTGAAGTTGGACTAAATGCATTTTCCGTTGTGATATAGCCATGAATCTATGAGGAGAGGTTTGGGGAGTAGAATATAGTGGATTGAATGAGAATGGCTCCCAAAAGCTCACATGTTTGAATGTTTGGTCCCCAGTCGCTGGAACTATTTGGGAAGGACTAGGTGATGTGGTCTTGCTGAAGGAAGTGTGTCACTACGGTGGGCTTTGAGGTTCCAAAATCCTTCTTCAGTTCCTAGTGTCTCTTTCTCTCTGCCTCCTACTTGAGGATAAAGATGTGAGCTTTCAGCTGTTCCTGCCACCATGCCTTTGCTCTGCATCGTGAACTCTAATCCTTTGAAGCTGTAAGCTCCAAATTAAATGCTTTCTTTTATAAGTTGCTTTGGTGGTGGTATTTTATCACAGAAATAGAAAAGCGACTAAGAAAGTGGGCAAGCAGCTTGGTCATCTATTTGATAAGACAGAGAAAAAGTTATGTGGGCCAGCCAGCCAGCCAAGGCTTCCCAAGGCCAAGGGCCAGGCATCACGAATCCTAGTAGATGTTGAAAAGAGAGGCACTCTAATCACCCGCCAAGGCTGAAGGAAATCTCTGGCCCCCATCTTTCAAGTGCCTTCCTAAAGAACAGGTCCACTCCAGGCAAAAGGTGGAGATGTTCTGATCTCTCTTCTTCATGGTTTGCTCTTGGGCAACTCTTCTGTAGGAGAGCAGGTTTTGGGTACCTTCCTGTAGGCCCAGAGCTGGGGTGAAGGCTGGGTTAAAGCCTAGAAGACAGCCTCTGCCAGTGAAAACATACCTCCTTCATCTAAGGTGGTCCATGCCTGAAATTCAGCACTCGGGAGACTGAGATGGGAGGATTCCAGACTAGCCTAGGCAAGATTCTGAGTCTCTTGAGTTCCTTTCTTCCTTACCTCTCTCTCTCTCCCTCCCTCCCTTTTTTCCTCCCTTCCTTCCTTCTTTCCTTCCTTCCTTCCTTTCTCCCTTCATTCCTTCCTTTCTTCCTTTCTCATTCTCCTTCTTGAGACAGGGTCTGTCTGTGTAGCTTTTGCTATCCTGGAACTCGCTATTGTAGTCCAGGCTTGTCTGAAACTCACAGAGATCCATCTGCCTCCGACTCTGCCTCCCAAATGCTGGGATCGGAGGCATACACTACCCATCTCTTTATTCTTATTTTTAAAATATTTATTTCTATCATTTATTTATTTATTTTGAAACAGGCTCTCACTATGTAACTCGAGCTGGAACTCACAGAGGTCTGCCTGCTTCTGCCATCCAGGTCCTGGAATGTGGCACCACAGTGGACTTTATTTATGTTTGTGTGTGTACCGGTGTGTATATGTATGTATGTACCCATGTATGTCTATGTATGTCCCTGTGTGTATGTGTGTGTATGCCTATGTGTGCATAGGTACCCTCCAAGTCCATAAAAGGGGTCTTATTTCCTGGGACTAGAATTACAAGTGGTTGTGAGCAGCCTGATGTGAGTGCTGGAAACTGAACTCAGGTCCTCAGGAAAAGCAGCAGTTCTTCAGCACCGAGCCATCTCTCCAGCCCTAACCGTGTCTCAAAAAGGGAGAGTAAGAAGTATTTGTCTTTATAATTTAAAAAGGGGGCTAGATACAGGCATATAGACAAACGATCCATACACATAAAATAAAATGAGGAGCTAGCTTTTTAAGAATCTTACAACTACTTTCATAATTTCATATGCTTTTACAGCGGGTCTTGATCATCTGACTTTACCTTCCCATTCCCAATCCCCAAAAAGCTCCCCACCCATTCTCATGTCTTTCTTTCTTTCTTTTTCTTTTTCTTTCTTTTTTTTTTTTTTAACCCACTCTGAGTCCCATTGGCGCTGTCTGCTGGGCTGTTGACTAATCTTGTTGGCTTGGCCTGGTGCAGGTCTATCCACACCAACTGTGGGCTTATGAGTGTAAAGGCGACATCATTTTCAGAAGACGGTTTGTCACAGTATCCTCCCCAGCCTCCAGCTCTGGGTAAGAGGTTTTTGGATGAAGGAACTGGCCTGAGAACCCACAGCATCAGGTATCTGCTTTGTCTGTTCTATGGCTCAGGACACAGTGACCTGGGAGGGCTGTTACAGTGTTAGACCTTTCCCTCGGAAAGTAAGTGCAGGGTGCAGGCCCAGGCCCAGCTGAGTCCCATTAGCCTGCTTCTCCTGCTTCCCAGGGGTCTTCTGGGACGCCCAGATGGCTCGGCTGCCAAACATTTCTTTCTTTCTCTTGCCTGCCTATCCTAACCCTCACCCTTGCTTTACTCCCTGACCTCCATCTCTTCGAACATGAAAATCACGTGACTTTTAAAAGTCTTACACTTAATCTCAGCACTCAGGAGGCAGAGGCAGGCAGATCTCTGTGAGTTTGAGGCCAGCCTGGTGAACAGCCAGAGCTGTACTGAGAAACCCTTTCTTGAAAAAAAAAAAAAAAAGTCGTACACTAATAAGATAACAGCACTTATATTTTCATTGTTGTTGTTTAAAAAGAAAAAAAAAGTCCTCTATAAAGACTGCAGTGGGGAGGAAAAAGAAGGTTCTGATTCTAAACACATAGATGGACAATATGACCTGGCTCAGCCCTCCATTCAGGCTTGCTGTCCCAGGTGTTGCAGTAATATTGGCAGACAGCCTCCTCTGGGGCCTTCTGGGGTCAAAATCACATCAGACTCAGAACATGAACTCATCCAAGGTGACACCTCACTAGGGTCTCTGTAGCAACAACTGAGACATGACATGGGAGAGCAGCCAGCAGCCCAGCTCCTGACACCCCTAAAGGACGAGCTAGTTCTAGAGTGTCTCATGGGCCAACAGGGTCCGAGTCTGGGCCCCGGACCCTGGCAGTGCACATTCCTCCTTCTGTCCTCTGGCACAGGGGACTGAGCTCAAAGGATGGCTAAACAGATTCCATGCACAAAAGCAAAACCAAGCACACAACTCAAGATGCCCCACTGGTCTTCTTCAGCAATGTAAATGAATATTTTATAAATATAATATATGTTTGTTATTTTTTCTTTTTTGACGGGTCCCCCCCTCTGCCCCCCCCCCCCCCCCCCCGCTGGTCTTGAACTCGCGATGTAGTTGAGGTTAGCCTCAAACTTGTGGTTCTTGTCAACCTTCCTTATTTGCCACCAAGCCAAATTTATGTTTTCCCGAGGACCCAACCCAAGGCCTGGTGCATGCTAAATTTCGCTATGTAGCTACATCATTAGCCTTATTCTGGCTTTTGAGACAAGGTTTCACTATGTAGCCTGGGCTGGCCTCAGCTTCCTGAATGCTAGGATTATTAGGTGTGCACAGTTATATCTGATAAATATGCATATTTTTAAAACCAGAAAAGCCTTCCATACTCTGACCCTTGCCTGTATTTCTCATCTCCTGTCTCCAAAACCTTTCCCATCACCTTGTTTGAAATCTCAACTTCATGTTATTCCCTGTTTGTTCTTCTAGATATTTATTATTTATCTCTCTCTCTCTGTCTCTCTCTGTCTCTCTCTCTCTCTCTCTCTCTCTCACACACACACACACACACACACCCCTTGTTTCTATTGTCTCTTTAGGAGAATGTAAGTACCACAGGGGCAGGAGTTCAGTCTGCTTTAGTGCCTACAGCAGCCTGCAGCTCGGCAGTGTCTGGTACATGGCAGGTGTTCAGTTGCATCTATCACACTCTACCTGGAACCCAGGAGGACGAATTGATGTAAAATGAATGGGTGAAAGAAGGAATGAATGAGGCGGTGTCTACCAACTGGCTCCCTCTAAAAGACATTTTACTTTCAGGATCCTCTTCTCTCTGGTGACCTCTCCGGATGTTCAAGACCACACGTCTGTCCTCTGATGCCTGTAAACCTCAGATCAGACTCTCCAACCGTGGTCAGAGCAGTCTGTGGCTACGAGCCAGGCCACTGCAAGCCCGAGTTCTACCTTTTGCTAACCAGGGGCACTGACATTGGAAAGCCCCTCTCTGCAGCGTGAGGCTGCCAGCACAGTCTACCTGGTAATAGCTTGCAGTGGACCAGTGAAGGCTCTGCTCCCGGAGCCTGACCTACAGGGTCAAGCCTGCAAGTTCACAGTCCACTGCCCAGCACTTCCCAGATGCCTGAAAAACAGAAAAGTAAGCCCTGGGATGTAGCACTTGCCTAACACGCACAAGGCCCTGGGTTTGACTCCCAGGATTCCCCCGTCTACCTGTCCCCTCCCCACATGAGCAGTACTGGGGGATGACACAGAGAGGAAGATGCCCAGTGGCTGTGCTCGAAGCTTTCTGTCCAGTTACCCAGATCTGTCTTCTTCTCCAGCTTCAGCATCAATCATCACGCTTCTCTCACGTGATAGGTGGGGGTGGTGAAGGGTGTCGATGGCAGTCAGTATCATTCACTCTACGTCTATCCCCTGACCCCTGACCATACCTAGATTCAAGCCATCCTGTGGTCTCTCTGCTTGAAAACCTCTGAGTAAACCTCAGCCTTCGCTCTGCGCTACTCTGTCTTCACACTAGAATCAACCAAGCCCTGCCTCCACACGGGCAGTGACTCCTCAGGCCATGTTGCATCCCTTTCCTGACTATCTCTCACAGATATGGACCAAATCAATTTTCTTGGCACTTCCTTCCTTCTGGGCCAGGCTTTTATCAGATTTTACCGCAGGTCAGTTTCACCTGCCTGCCAGGGCTTCCCAAACCAACAACAGTCTAACCCTCTCAGTACTCACACAAAGGCTTGCCATTTCTTTCATCTCCCTCTGTCTTCCAAATCACCCCCAGACAGTGGTGGGATGCAACCTCCCCGCTCTGAAGATGAAGCAACAAAGGCTGAGAGATGCTGAGATCAGGAACAGTTATCCCAGCCCATTCCCCTTCCCAACTCAGTAATTGGCACCTCCAACCACCAAGATGATGCCTGAAATAAGCAACGCTCATCCCCACCATCCTTCACCTTGCCCTTTCTTCCACAGACAAGGAGTTCCCAACCTTGTAGGTAGCACTGACCCACTTCCCAGGAAGCTCACCTTCTCCAAGCAATCTACTTGTTACATTGGAGTTGAGCCCTGCCCCCAAGAAGACCAGTACGCTCATCAATATGGCCCCGCCCCTTCTGTGCATTGCATCTCCTCTGTTGGTGTATGCATTCAACCCACTCATTCAACAAATAGTTATCGAGGGGTTACTGTGTGCCAGGCACTGCCCTGGATAGAAGGCAGCAAAATGTAAAAGGCAGTGTAACAATGAAACAAATGAAACCATTGTCCTCATGCAGCTTGCACTCTGATGAGTGGTGAGGGACCGGTGGGAAGGAATCAAGTAAAATTGCAGTGTTCCATAGTGGTAAGTGCCGTGGAAACAGAGGGAAGGAGGAAATTGGGAAGGAGGTTGGCTTGTTACACAAGGAAGGCCTCCTCGCTGAGCCAATGCCTGAAGAGGGGAAGGGAAGCCTAGTGTTCACAGCTGTAGCTGGACCAGGCAGATAGAACATCGAGTGCAAATTTCAAGGAAGGACTCAGAGACCAGGAAAGCTAGACAATGGGAGAGGAGGGAGTAGGGCAATAGTGACACAGGCCTGTAATCCTAGTACTTGGATGGCTGAGGTGGGAATTACCATCTAGTTCTAGGCCAGCTCAAATTACACAGTCCTAAGCCAGCCGGAGCTACAGAATAAGGCCCAAAATCAAGAGCGGAGCCAGTGAGACATATCAGCAGCTTAAGACAGTTGCCCCCAAGACTGAGCCTGATCAGGGCTGAATCACAGGGTTAGAGGAGAGAACCAATTCCGCCAAAACTGTCCTCTGACCTCTACACGTATGCCACGGAGTGCTCACATGAGCTCACTGAATAAATAAATAGTTGTGAAATTTTTAAAAGAGGGTAGGGGTGAGACTTGGCAATGGGCCTCACCTCACAGTGTCTGCCAATCATCATGAAAACTTTGGCTTCGTCCCTGAGTGAGCGTTAAGGTCACTGGACAGCAGTGACACAATCTACCTTCAGTGCAGAGATTAGACGGCAGGAGAGACGAGCCAGGAAGCCATTGTAGCAATGCAGAAGAGAAGACGGTGACAGCATGGGCCAGGGTGCTGACTGAGAAAGTGGCAGGAAACGGTCAGATGCTCCATGAGTTATGACAGGAGCGCTGACAATGCCGAGCTGTGTGTTGGGTCTAAAATGAGGAACCAGAAACGACATCAAGGGTGACGCGAGTTTGATGGCTCCCTATTCTCTGCTGCGCTTAGGTTGGTCCAGACCCTTTGCCAAGGATTATAAGGTACCTCGTGATCTCTCACCCAGCCTGTGATCTGAGCTTTGAATGCTCTCACATTCATTCTCCACAAAATCCAATGAAAGCAGAGTTGCAATTAGGCTTTTATTATTAATATACCCATTTAACAGGAAAGGAAAGTAAGGTACGGAGAGGCTAAATAACTTAATCTGATCAAAAAGACAGAAAATAGGAAACTCAGCATTTGAAACCATTACTGGTTTTTTTTTTTTTGTTTTTTTTTTTTGTTTTTTTTTTTGTTTTTTTTCTTTTCTTTCTTGTGTTAGGGGCTGGAGTTTGAGACTTAACAGCTCTTGAGCTTGCTATGTAGACCAGACTGGCTTCAAACTCAGAGGTCTGCCTGCCTCTGCCTTCCATGTACCCGCACATCCGCCTCCAAGTTTACTGTCTTTGTAAACTCCACAGGAGACTGACATAGTCCCACAATCAGCCATGACTTCACTTTCTTAACATCAACGTCCTCTAGAAGGCAAATGCCCAGACACGCCTCATCTTTGCCTGATGAAATCGCATTCTAAGAAGCCCGGTGGAGTGTGTGTTGGGGGGGTGGGGTGCCCTTTTCTGTGCTCTGAAATTGCCCTTCCTGCTCTATCTCGGCCCTTAGGGCGCGGCAGGTTACACATGGAGCGCAGAGACCATTTCCGCTCTCAGAGCTGAATCCAGAGCAGAGAACAGAGCCTGCTACTCAGGCCCTGGAAATGACCTGGACTGATGAACCCAGCAGGGCCTCAGACATTCCACTTCTTAAGGCAAGCTCACCCCTCTGTTAGCAGTCTCAGGAGAGTGTGCCGTCACCCCTGTTCCCGACATCTGTAGAGATTTACAGCCGCTTTCCCTGAGCGCTTACTTTGCAGTTAATTGCACTTTAACACCCGAACATCCACGGCATGAATATGACGATCTCCATTTTACAGGTAAGAAAACTGAGGCTTTTCTCGAGTTCAGCAGGTTCCTAGTCAGAATGCACTTGTGGATTGCTAATCGCTGGCTGAAGAATCGAACTTGACACAGGCAAAGCCAGGCACAGAACCCACCAGTCAACAAGTGAGCAACCGCTGCAGTCCTGCGTGCAGGCGGGAGAGAAAGGGCTCCCCTCCTCCCGCCTCGGCCCTCTCTCCTCATTCATCTCCCCTTCACACCCTTAATAAAAGCCCGGAGATTGACCGATGGAGGGGGCTGATTTCCCCTGGAGAGAAGCATCCTTTACACAAGAACATTCAAACAGGATCAGAATTCGTCCGCGAGGCACAGGCTTCAGAAGACAGCTGGGGACGGAGAGTTGTTGGGAGAAGGAGGTGCAAAGAGATGGGGAACCATCTTTTATTTATTTATTTCCCTTTAGGAGCCTTCACCTTTCATTAAAACAGCCTCCGGATGTAGGCGCAATCAAACATTCATTAGACAAGCAAGGTACACTTAAGAAAAAGCTTAACAACGCCCAGCGCGCGCGCACATCCACACATGCAGCCATAATCAGTCTGCGAAATGAAAACAGTCCTTCAGGCGAGAAAAACACACCGTGTCCCTCCGCACCCCGCTCCCCAGGTCCCCGGCCCTCCCACGATCCCGCACCTGCGCGGGGGCGGGGCCCGCGCCCCATTCCCCCGGCTTTGGGACCGGACGAAAGGAAAAGGGGTCCCTCCCAGCCAGGCTGCTGAGCCTCGGCAGGGTCTTCCACGGTCTGAAGCTCACAGAGTTCGTGCATCTATCCCCCAAACCCAGGCTCGGAGGATGAGCTCATCCCTCGCCCAACACAACCCTCTGCTTAGGACGGTGGGTCTGGGGAGCGAGCGAGCGTCCCGCAACGTTGGTTCCCTGTCTTGTCAATCAGGAAGGGCTTCCCGGAGGAGGGGATGGCGGCGGAGCTGGGAGTGGGGGTAAGGAAGCGGCTTGACAGATGGGGAGTGGGAGGCTCTTCCCAGCATATGGGTCTGCGTGGGTGGAAGGAGTCTGGGCTGGGTGGGGGATGGAGGGGCACTGTGCTGTGGAGACAGTCCTTGGAGCGGGGACGCGGGCTGGAGTGGGGGTGGGCGTGTGAACCGGACGGAGGGGAAAAGAGGTAACCCCCAAAGGTGGAGGCGGGGAGTGGGGGCGGCCGCGGCCGAACTCACCCTGGAGCCTGCGAAGACGCCGGGTGCCCAGCGCCTTGCACAAGGGCGCCCCCTGATGTCAACTCAGGAGTCAGACACGGTTTCTATTTTCTGAGGGGGGGGGGGAATCAGTTTAGCGAAATCCTTTTTTATTTTAATTTATTTATTTATTTATTTGAGACAGGGTCTCATGTAGCCCAGGCTGGTCTCGAATTCGCTATCTTGCAAGGGATAACCGTGAGCTTCTTCTGATCTTGCCTCCACCAGCCCCATGCTGGAGTTACTGGAGTAACTCCATACCTAGTTTAAATTTCACCAGATACAAGGCCCCTGTGGACTGAGATCGCCCTTCAAGGGGCAGCCCAGCCCATTTTACAGCTCAGAGGATTGAGGCCAGTGAGGTCATTGAGGCTGATCTGAAGGAGGCAGGAATCTAATCCGTGTATTCGTTCTCCCAACATGTAAACCTCTCTTGCACGCAGGAGATGCGATGCAGGATACGAATGAACAGGCCCTTGGCTTCCTCGGGTTTATAGTCTAGGTGAGGAGACCTAGACTATAAGAAGACAAATGAGCAAAATAATGTCCCGCTGAGGAGTAAATGAGCCTGCGTGTGGCGCTGAGGTAGAGACTGTGCTTCCTTAGCCTGCCTCCCCCTCACGACTCCCTAGAGGACCAGGATGTGTCAACCTTGGCTTCAAGGCAGCCTACAAAGGAAGGTGGCTCTGGGGGTGGAATTAAGCTAGAGGGGAGCAGATCCCCCCCCTCAGGCCAGAGCAGTCCCATCCCTAGTGGCACCCCCTCGTTCTACCATTAACAGCCTCCAGCTCTCCCACTGTGGCCACGCTGCTGAATTATTTCCTCATCCCAACTCGATGAGGTTTTAATCTGTCTTTATACAGCAGCTGGGCTGCCTGTGCTGGGGTTATTACTGAGTTTTCTGTACACTGATCCTGCCTCTCCTGGCAGCTCTAACTTAGAGAGGTTCTGAGATGGAGTTGGGAGGGGTTCCCACTCTGGAAAAATTTATGGGAACACCAAGGCTTGATGTGGGCAGAAGCCTGGAGCATTCGGCAACATAAGCCAGGATTCCAGCCCTGCCTTTGAGGCTGGGCTCCAGTCAAAGAGCAAGATTTGGGTGTGAAGGGACCAAGTCTGTAGTCTACAATTTGAGCTCAGAAGAACAGGGCTGTGCTCTCTCTCAGAACCAGGTCACTGTTTGGGCAGCTTTGTAGCTCCAAGCAGAGAGATGAAAGGAGGAGGGAGAGCCAAAACCAGCACAGTAGGCAGCCAACACCTGTAATCCCAGCACTCTGCCTGCCGGCCAGAAGCAGGAGGATCAGTGCAAGTGTGAGGCCAGCCTGGTCTACATAAGGAGTTCCAGGCCAGCCAGGGCTAGCTACATAATAAGTCCTGTCTCAAAGAACTAAAAAACAAAAACAAACAAAAAAAAAAAAGGGTGGGGTCCATGGTTTACAGTCTAGACACCCAAGGGCCACTTGGTCCCTGTCACTTATGAACTGGGAGTGGCTGCTACATCTACTCAGTGAGTTGGTCTCTGCACAGCACTTCACAGTATAGACAATAACATCAAGCTCAAATGTCTGTGGTACGGGAGGAGAAGGCCTGGGCTCCAGTCCCTGGAGACCGTTTATGAAACTTAGGGGGACAGAGGTGCCAGGCCCACGGGAAGGACTATTACTGTTGAGTCACCATCGGCTCATAGATGCTAATAAAGGTGTGAGCAGGCACCAGGCAGACACACACACCTAGCTGCTCCCACATTTGGTCAGTGACAGACGCACTCAGTCTCTGACAGCTGTTCAGGCTTGCCATGAGTTACCCTCTCCGCCTTCAGCCCCGCCTGAGGGTGGAGAATGTGTGGGACTCAGGTTTCCACTTGCTGGATCTTTTTTTATGGTGGTAGTGGACACATGGGCCTGGCCTCTCAAATGTGTAAATCTCTGCCTGACTTTTCTTTCTGGGCCGAGCTGTAAAACCTTTACATACCTAGGGCTCTCTACCCATGCCACCTTGCCCTCTCTTGCCTCTCTGTCTTTTGTGTCTGCAATTCATTCGTCAGGGGGCGATTTCACTTCTGAACTCTAACCTTTTGAGGAGAAGGGCTTTGTCTACTGAGTCATCGATAGTAGACGGTCAATACGTATTTATGAAATCGAGTTGTCTCCACCCCACAACAGTTGACTGTTGTGGTGCCCCAAGATGTGTTAAGTTTAAATTAATTAAAAGTAAATAATCAAAAATTTTTTTTTCTCGGAAGCTGGGTGTGGTGGCACATGCCTGTAATTCCAGGGCTCAGGGAGGCAGAGGCAGGCAGATCTCTGTGAGTTGGAGGCCAGCCTGGTCTACAAAAGGAATCTAGGACAGCCAAGGCTACACAGAGAAACCTTGTCTCGGAAAAATCAATCCCGCCCCCTCCCCCCAAAAAAAGGAACAAATAAAATGTTCTCATTAGTATATATTAATTATACATAATGATGCTTTTCATTATAATATTTTCATGTATGTCCTTAACATAGTCTGATCGTGTTCACAGCACACACATTACCTTTTCTTGTCCCTTCCAACCTAGGTGATCTTCATCCGTTTCTTACCTAGACCCTCTTCTACTTTCATGACTCTTCCTTTTATTCTTCTTTTTGGATCCACTGAGTCTCATGAGGGTTGCTTACAGAAGATGGGTGACTATCTGTTTTTTGAGCTGTGGTCTTGCTATGTAGTCAGGGCTGGCCTGGAATTTACAGAGATACTCTTGCCTCAGCCTCCCAAGTGTGGGGATTACAGGTATATGCTACCAGCTAGGAATATTTTGAGTTAAATAAACAGATGGCAGCATTTGAGACCCACATCTCCTGTTTACTTCTGGAGAAAGCCTTCTAATGCCTCAGGTCTCTCTCCCTCAGCCCCCATCCCTACCTTCATCCTCAGCTTCATCAGCTCCATCTTCCATCCATTCGAAAGCCAGGCACCAGGTCCCCTCTGCTCCTTTGCCTTCTGCAAAAAGCCCTGAGCCACTGCCAGCCCTGTTCTGACTTCCTAGGGACTTCCTGGCCTCCTTCCATTTCCAAAATGCACATCTCTGAGTCTCCAGTCTCTGTGAGGCCAGCCACCTCTTTCCCCACCACCCAGCTGGATCTAGCAAATGCCGAGTCATCTCCAGCTAGTGCCTGTCTCCAGCTCCTCCATCCAGAGGAGGAGCTGCCAGGATCGAACCCAGAAGAGAAGCCCCACTGCTGGAAGCATCTGAAGCATGGTACACCTGGAGCCAAGGGTGTCCATCCGCCTGCTCTCCTGCGCTCTCAACCACGGCACCAGTAGTTGCAGGTCCACACCTGGAGAGCAAGCCTGGGCTAAAAGGACCCGTGCTGCCCAGTGTCAGCACCTCCCATGCCCATCCCCCCTAGAAGCATGCTGGCAACCCAGCCTCAGTTTCTGCCTGGGGCCCTTCCTACTAAGGAGCTGCCAAGGGCACATTTGCAGGGCTGCGTCACAGCTGCAGTGCCTGTGAACGCTAATAATTAAGCCCCTACAAACCGCCTGCAGATAACCGTAATCCCTTGTATTTATACAGCCCTGAGCACATTTGGAAGCTTCTTCATATATATTATCTTGTGTGATCTCCCACAATAATCCTATTGGGTAGTTCTGGGAAGGGAATTACTGTCCTTATTTTTGAAGAGGAGAAAACCAAGACTCGGGGAGGAAAGACTCATCTGAGGTCACGCAGCCTGTGGGGCCAGAGCTTGCACCGGGACACAGGTTCCTGGCAGTCCAGGGCTGTCACTGTCCACCATGCCCAAGATTCTGAAGCCTATTCGCGATGAGGCGCGGAGAGCACAATCCCTCCTGGTTCTGCCGCCTATTCCCGTCTCATCACAGCAATAAATAGGTATTGAGCACATTTATGCAACTCAAATTATTAAATTTAACACAGTCCTATGACGTAAGCAATATTATTAGCCCCCATGATACAGAGAAGTGAAGTAACTTGCCTGGACTCACTCAGGCTATTTGGATTCAGGACAAACTAAGGGTTTGTTTGTTTGAAAAAAACCAGATTTCAACTGCTAGCTGCTAGTCCCTCCCTAGCTTAACTGAGGCCATGACTTAAAACAAACCTCCAAACCTAGTGTCATGGGGCACTCTCCTTCTGTAGCTGTTTGCCACTCTCCTATCCAAGCGGGTTCCATAGTGATGGGAAGAGCGACTGCCTCTGACATAATCTGATTGGCCTGTTCTTTGATCACTTCCCCCTGAGGGGAGAGCAGCCCTACCAGGCCACAGAAGATGACAATGCAGCCACTCCTGATGGGATCTGATAGACTAAGATCAGAAGGAAGGAGAGGGGGACCTCCCCTATCAGTGGACTTGGGGAGGGGCAATCGAGAAAAAGGGGGAGGGAGGGTGGGGCTGGGAGGGGAGGAGGGAGGGGCTTATGGGGGGATACAAAGTGAATAAACTGTAATTAATAAAAAAATAAAAAAGAATACTAAGGAACCCAGCATGGTGGCACATGCCTTTAGTCCAGGCACTTGGCAGGCAGAGGCAGGAGGATCTCTGTGAGTTTGAGACTAGCTCAGTCTAAAAAGGGAGTTCCAGGACAGCCAGGGGTGCACACAGAGAAACCCTATGTGGGGGCTGTGGAGGTGGTGGCATAGAGGTGGCTGGAGATGGTTCGGTGGTTAAGAGCACTGGCTGCCCTTTCAAAGGACTCAGATTCAGTTCCCAGCATCCACATGGCTGCTCTATCTGTTCCAGGGGATGTGACACTTTCACACATACATACATACATACATACATACATACATACATACATATGAATATTAAGAACACTGTACCAGTGCACACCTTTATTTGTTTGTTTGTTTGTTTCGTTTTCTCAAGACAGGGTTTCTCTGCATAGCCTTGGCTGTCCTGTCCCAGCACTCGGGAGGCAGAGGCAGGCAGATCTCTGAGTTCAAGGCCAGCTTGGTCTACAGAGGGAGTTCCAGGACAGCCAGGGCTACACAGAGAAACCCTGTTTTGAAAAACAAAAACAAAACAGAAGCAAAAGAATACTAAGAACATGACTGGATGGCTCAGCACTTAAGAGCACGTCCTCCTCTTGCGGAGGACTCAGGTCTTTTTCCTACACTGAGTGTCTTGCCTGTAATTCCAGTTCTACGGGATCCGACATCTTCTGACCTCTGTGGGCACTGCCTGCATGTGGTGCCTGTACAGACAAGCAAGCACACACACATACAGAGAGACACACAAAAATAAAATCTAAAAACTTAAAAAGTAAAGACTATTAAGAACACTGTGGGGGTGGGGCACGGTGGCACATGCCTGCACTCTGGGAGGCAGAGGCAGGTGGGTCTCTGTGAGTTCGAGGTCAGCCTGGTCTACAAAGTGAGTCCAGGACAGCCAAGGCTACACCGAGAAACCCTGTTTAAAAAAAAAAAAAAAAAAAAAAAAAAAAAAAAGCACAGTGGGGCTGGAGAGGTTAAGAGCACTGGCTTCTCTTCCAAAGTCCCGAGTTCAACTCCCAGCAACTACATGGAGGCTCACAACCATCTATAATGATATCTGGTGCCCTCTTCTGGTGTGCAGGTGTATATGCAGGCAGAATACTATATACATAAGAAATTAATTTAACAACAAAAACAAATAAAGAACACAGTGGCTCAATTTCTCACTCTCGAGTGTTTGTGCCCGGGGTTAGTGAGATCCATGGAGGGTGAATCCTGAAGTATGAGTAGGAGCGAGGCACCAGAGGAGTGAGCCAAACATTCCAAGGAAAAAAGAGCCAGAGGCAAGAGGGAACAACATGTGCTCAGGGGTGCTGGAGTGAGGCATGCGTGGTAGAGATACAAAGAGAGGAGCAGGTCGGCTTGAGCTGTGTTTGGGGAGAGCCATGGAGGCTGAACATGGGCCCTGGGGACACTGCCCTGTTTAGGTCAAGATCTTTCACGTCACCTCGGCCTCTCACATCTTGAAGCCAGTCCTACAGGCTGTGGACTGCCTCTGGAGGCTTGGGAATGTAGATGGGGTAGACTGTGAGGACTGAAGTAAGCCTTCAGCAACCCTCAGTGAGGTGCCCGGTCAACAGCAGGCAGATGGAAGGACATCTCAGACGGCAGGAAGAGCATCGGCAAAGTTCCTGAGACAGAAGGGAACAAGACCTGCTGGGGAGGTAGTAGAGCTTAATGTGGCAGAAGCCAGGGTCAGGGCTGGGTGCATCCGTGACCACAGTCAGAGGGAACTAATTCTTTACTGGGTAAGAGTGTAGCTAGGGGCTCTTCAGCTGTGACCCCTACTAGTTATGCATTCATGGGTAAATTACCATTTCTTTGGCTCTTAGTCTTCTCAATATGTAAAATGGGCTAGTGAAGACTATCCTAAATCTGTGAGCCCCTCAGCCAATAGCAAACGCTCAGTATCCGAGCTGTGTTATCATCACCGTCACTTAGATTGTGCACAGCCCTGTGGAGCGAAGTCTAAGGTGGAGTGCAGCCTCAGAAGGGAGGAATCTCATTTTGAAAAAGTAAAAACAAGTTGTGGCGTGTGCTTATCTGTAATCTCCACATTCACAGAGACGTGTGAAATTTCATCTGCAACTGTTTTCTCAGAGTGTCATCCCATCCCAAATCAAATGACGGATGCTGGATGTCACAAGAATGACAGGAATGGTAAGGCAACTAGGAGCAGGCTCCTGGCAGGGGCCTCTCTGTCTCTGGGATGTTGGGGACCCTTCAGCCATCAGAAACAACTCTACCTGCTCCAGTTAAGATGAATGATGGAGTCAGGCAGGCTTTACTAGAGTAAACACTCCAAGCAGAGTCTAGGATAGGCAGGCCTGTAAACACTCACTGTCCTCTGTGGGTTGTGGGTCAGTTTCTTAGAAGCGACTTACACTTGGGAATTAATCACTTGTCATAACAGCCAGGCAGGTGACCAAGGAGGCTGCACTCAGGAGTCCCCTGGACCACATCTGGTCCCATCTCACCTGTGCAGCATGGCAGGCTACTTGTCTGGGTTTTGATTTCCTCCTTATGTCACTGAAAGGACTGTGTGGAGACTTGCTGAGATGATGCTTGCCCGGAACCCTGCAGATGTCTGGGCCCGGGTGCTAGCAGTCATCAGCGCGATGTGATGCCACCCTTTGGAAGGTTTGACTAACTGAGGATGGGAGAGAGGCAGAGGCTGCCTGCCTGCGATGTGGATGCCCCAGGAGACCATTGTCACCTTAGGCAATGACATGTGGGCACCGGGTACCAAAGGGTCAGGAGGCTGGGGGGGAGACTGTAAGTTACCCAGGATGGGGTCCCAGGAGCCCTAACCCCTCCTGCCTCTGAGCAGTGCAGGGGTGTGCAGAACTTGAGGAGAATGGGCTCTGCAGGGGACACACCAGTGACCAGCTCTTGGCAGAAACAGTGAAGACAATCATTTTGCCGGTGTTCTGAAATTTGGAAGTATGAAGCTAAAAACAAACAGATCACACACACACACACACACACACACAGAGAGAGAGAGAGAGAGAGAGAGAGAGAGAGAGAGGTGGTTTTCTGTAGTTGTTTTGGCATTTGGGGAGTAATTTAGCAACTTCAAGTCCAAGTTAATGAAGTTGGGGTAGGCAGCTTCCAAGGGAGTTCTGCTTCCTAGGATCTCAGTCAGGCAGCCAGCAAGAGGGCTGCACGGGTGGTCGACAGGAGCATTAACAGTGCCACATTTTGTATTTGTCATCAGAATGGAGCCCCCGGGCCCAGGGGCAGTGCCCATGGCTGCTCAATGGCGTATTTGTTATGTGGCCAGTGACACAATCAATCGACCCTCCTTACACACCGGTGTTTATTAGCCATTGTATAAATATTTCACCCCTCCCCAGCTGACACATAATCTCTTCTTTGCTGCCTCTGACAAATGAACATTTCTCTGTAGACTCTTAAATGAGTATGTGTCACAGCTATGTCACTGATTAATTTTTTTCTACCACCATGAACAACGATGCATAGAAATGTAACTTATATTCATTTCCCGGCTTGAGCCCAGCTGTCTAAAAAATTCCACCAGCAGCTACGACTGACAGACAGCTATCCCTGCACTTGGGCGTGCTGACATGCGGTTGTGTGAGTGCCAGCTTGTTAATTACTGGCTTTCTCTTCCGGCCTTGCTGCTGAATAACCAGCCACAAGGACCTTAATCACTGTTGGGGCAGAGGAGTACTGCTGCAGAGCCCTCCAGGGGCCAGCTCCCCAACCCAGCCTAACCACACAAGCGTTTTCTCCCCCTCCAAGCATTGGTCTTGGTTTGCAGATGTCCCTTCAGTCACCTTAGTAACACGGTCACTGTAGGCCCCTCACCCGCTGCTCTGTGAGGTCCCAAGGGTAGAGCTTGGACCTTCTTGGTCTAGAAATATCTGTCAACCAGAAACTAGCCGTGGAGCAATTAGTAAGTTATGTGCCAGCCGCGTCGCTACCTGACATACTAGCCATCTTTTCAACGAACATTCTAGAAGCACCTGCTGTGCGGTAGGTGCTCAGCCAACAAATAAGACTGGCCCACAGACCTGGCCCAGAGCAAAAGATAACCTTAACTTGGGGATAAATATTAAGAGAGAGAGACTCACAGAGAGAGAAAGAATCAGGCTGGAGTGGAAGCTGGCCCCTGGGACCTACTGCTGAGGCCCTTCCTGCCCCCAGTGGTGATTGAAGTCCTGCGGCCAGTTGCCTAGATAAAGTTGAAGTTCCCTGGGGGAGAAGCAGAGGCTCAGGGGTTAGACACTGACTGTTTCCCCCGCTCACGGCTGAGGGAACTAAAGGACAGCTTTTGCCTTTAGCCACAGAATAGCATGGGAGTACTACAGCTGAGCTAAGAGCCTTTGCTCTCCGACCGTAGACTCTCACAGCAAATCAATCACCACAACCCCTATCCTTGGCCTTGTCTGCCTCCGGTTTTCCTGCCTGTGGCTCTCCTTCCCTCCCTTCCCCATTCTCCTTTACACTTCCTGCTTCCACGCAGGTTCTCAGTCACCTTGGGCCTCAGAGTCGACTCAGCATCCCTGCCCCCACCCAACCCTGTCCATCTGCTGCTCACCTCCTCCCCACCCACCCACCTACCGGCACTGGCCTGAGCCTTCAGCAGGTGCCTAGGCTGCCCTCACCCCCCCCCACACACACCATGCACCTGTGTCCCTTGCACCTGAGCCCCTTCCCTGATGTCACCGTTTCCTGGGCTGGAAGCCAAGTGCATACACCTGGGGACACTTCCTGTGGATTAACTAGCTCACACCAGCTCTACCGTTGCCCTCGGGCTCACAAGAGACTGACCTGACAAACAGACCCTGTCTCATCTAGGGCCTCACAGAACTGGACAGCTTTAGGAGAAGCTGATATTCGCTGGTGCTAATGTTCCCAGCTTGCCCCATCCCTCCCCCACCCCAGATCAGTGAAGGCCAGTGAGGGTAGCAGAAAAAGAAGACAGGAATGGGGTTGCTAAGAGCTCTACTCTATGTGTGTTTCCTCGGCAAAGCAGTGCTGTTTCTTGTTGTCTTGTAGACAGAAGATGGCTGCTGGAATCTTTCCTATTCCAGAGCTTTGGGAGCGCATGGAGTTCACGTGGGCAGCTTCCAACACAGCCCCCGGCACACAGTAGGTACACGGGAAGCAGTAGTGGCCTCCCTTCCCTTTTGGCAACTCAGTCATCTTCCAGTCAGAGGGTAAAGTTAGACAATGCAGGGCCTGTTGCTACCTCCCTGCCACACGGGCTATGGGCTGGTCCCTGAAGCTCCAGATCTCTGGTAGTGTTAGTCCTTGTCCTTCCTCAGCCTGTGAGACAGGGGCAGCTGTGGAAGGGGAATACCGGGATGGAGCTGCACAATGCACTCTCTCTCCCTCATTCAGTGTCATTCCAACCCTCCTCTCACGGGGCAAAGCATTTGTCCCAGTCCCCGTACATGTCATTGGAAAGTCACAAGAGCCCGGGTCACTTAGGTGTGACCAGCTTCCTTTGACTGCCAAAGAGGTTACAGCAGCTGCAGAGGAAGAGCCAGGACTTGAACCTTGATCAACAGCTCCCTTAAGGCAGGTCCCTTAGCATCACCCTATGCTGCTTCCTCCTGCCCTCCCCAACAGGGCCATCCAGATCTTTCTCCAGGGAGGAGCTGCAGCAGGCCCACCTGCTGTGATGTCATCTCAAGCCTGCTCTGACGTCACCTTCCTTGAGCAGCCCTGCCCTCCCCACTGGGGCCCAGTGGAGCAGGGGCAGGGACAGGGGAAGAGTCCAGATGACACTAAGCTGGGTTGGAAAGGAAGGACAGGGGCCCTGGGGAAGATGTCATGAAGGAAAAGTGGCCTTTAGGTGTTGAGCAAGCTTTGCCAAGCTCCAAACATTTCCTCGTTCGAAATGTAGCACCGAGCCCCGGAAATCAGGACAAAAGCACCACCCACAGCTCTGGTCTCGATGACTCAGATTCCACCTCCCACAGCCTCCTCCTGTGTGTTTCTGAATGTGTGTGCCCGCGCGTGCGCCTGTCAGTGTGTGAAGCTGTCAGTGTGTGTGTGCTCATGTGTGCACGCACAGACAGGAACCCACTCAGGCACATGCCTGAGCTGTGTCCATCTGTACACCTTTCTCCAAGTCCTGACCATGTGATGACCTGCAAGGCCAACGAATCAAAAGATGGACAGTTTCATGCTTTCTGTGTTTTAAGGCAGTGTGCTGAGCGTTGACATAATGATAATACCATGGACTCCTGACCACGGAGCGCCATCATTAACCCCATTGTGTGGATGATGAAACTGAGGCACAGGAAAGGAAGACGTCTTTCTCAAGGTCACCCAGTCAGGAGATGATGACATTACCAGATGCTAAAGTCTGTGCACAGTAGAGACTTCTGCTTCTTTTCTTGTCCCCTCTTAGAAGCTGGGAGAGAAGACCAGAGGACTCCTTTAGTGACCAGAAGTCAGCCTGGGTCCCTGGGTCCCTGGGTCCCTGGGTCCCTAGAGGAAAAAACACCAGAAACCAGAGCCGTGTGTGTGTGTGTGTGTGTGTGTGTGTGTGTGTGTGTATACATACACGGATACAAGGGGGGGGACTCGGCAAAAAGCAGATAGACACATGAGCAGGAGGGGGGCAGGGCAGCTGTCTCAGAACAGGTGTCAGAGAAGCTGTGACAGCCACTTAGAACCACAGTGGCAAGCCTCCTTTACATGGCGATTTGCATCTATTTGCATACATTTGCATCACCAAATTGTGGAATCGGTCTTAATGGTCCCTGCCTCTGAAGACTGGCAGAAGCGGAGAGGGTGGGAGTGACAGGGAGGGCCTTGGGAATTCAAGAAGGAAACGAGGGAACAGGCGGTACTCTGAGGTTCTAGGAGGCGCCGAGCATGTGAAGACAATTTCTACAGGAACACCGGAAGGGACTCTCCGAGGTGCCCTCAAAGTAGCCTTATCACCCCTCGACCATATCCAAGTACGGGGCACAGCAGGAAAGGGTGCAGGGGATGCAGAAATCTGGAATGGTGGAGGAAGGCTGGGGACCCCGGTTGGTGGCAGCGGGGAGAGCTTCGCACAGCGTCTCTGCCTCGGAGGGCCGCCCACTGGCCGCCGGAGGTCAGTGGTATTACAGCACCATCTCGTGGACAATCACGGAAATGCCTTCTTGGCCGCAGCCCTTCCTGAAGCTATCTGCAAGAAATGTGGGCCCTCTTGCCTGGGCCCACAGGTATAAACAGTAGACCCCGGTCGAAATGAGCCTGGGGATTTGAGATCGTCTAGAAGATCGCGGGACTCATACATCTTAATTGTGGAAAGTTACAAAAACGTGGCTAGGTCAATCCCAGCAGGGTGACCTTGGAAAACTGACCTCAGTCAGTTTCCTTATCTTAACAACGGGGGTGATAAGATTTATTTGTGAGCATGAAAGGATATGGTACCCGTGACACGCTCTTTGGAAAGGCTCAGGGTGTAACATTTAAGACGTAAGAACTGCATAGCCTTGAGACTTCCTTGAAATCTGTACCCTTCTTTCTTTACCCTGGAGCTGGCCCAGCTTTTAGCACAGTGCCTGGCACATGAGGAGCACGTCATCAGCAGGACCCTGGCCATCAGTTTTTGAGTACTGGAGGTGTATCAAAGCCTTGAGAAAGCAGCACTCCTACTTGTTCCCATCTGGCCAGGTCTGGCTAGAGTGTGAAAGGAGGCAGAGGCTAGGTGAGCCAGGAATAAAAAAAAAAAAAAAAAAACAAGCAAATTTTGAACAGGGGTGGACCGCTGAGGAGTCTTCTTAGGTTCCGTGTGGCCAACTGATAGTTAAGGAAGAAATGCCAGCCTGTAATTTCAGGCTTACTATACTGTGCTAGTGAGCAGAAAAGGGACCGCTGCTGGGGCAGTCGGAAAGGACAATGGAAAAGGGAACTGCCAGAGCATACACTCACAGAGCAGTGCTCCCAGGAAGTAGCTTTATCTCCACAAAGGTGGAAGAGTGTGGCTGATCCTTGACTCATGGGGAATAAAGGATGACGTATGTATTTAATTGGTCAGAGGGCTGATTCCTTTTTGTTGTTGTTTTGTTCTGTTGAGACAGAGTCTCTCTGTGTATCCCTGGCTGTCCTGGAACTTCACCCTGTAGGCCAGGCTGGCCTCAGACTCGGGGATCTGACTGCCTCTGCCTCCCAAGTGCTGGGATGAAAGGGTGATGTGCAGGAGCCTGATTCCTAAGAACAAAAGTCAGTGACGAAGATGGAAGCTTTGGTGGGTAGTGAATGTTCAAACCTCTCAGTCTCGAGTAAACCCCTTCACAGTACCTGCTGCCAGAAGCTTCTCCTCGAGGAGACAGAAGGATGTCGCTGCTGAGTGACATCCCTCAGCCCACCCAGAGTATCTACACATTCGTCCTTAAAGAGAGAAGCCTAGGTGCTAGGGATTGGAGCACTGCCACCAGGCTGACTGGGTTCTGCTTTTCTGGGTGCTCAGCTTGCCCTTAGCTGAGACCAACGCCTCAAAAAGCCACGCAGGCCTCAGGTGGCAGCTTGGCTGCACTGAACTCCTTCTTTTACCCCGGAGAGGACAATACTTTGTTCTTGATAAAAGTCAGTGCCTTCTCCAGATTTGGGCTCATCTTGTTTCTTCATGGTGCTTCCATCAAAGATGCACGGCAGTCAGGCATTGTGGCGCACGCCTTTTATCCCAGCTCTCAAGAGGAAGAGGCACGCGGTTCTCTGGGAGTTCAAGGCCAGGCAGTGCTGCATAGTGAAATCCTGGCTCGGAAAAGCAAAAAAAACAAACGGAAGTACATAATGAGGTCACGTCAGAGTTTTATCATTTCAGCTTACATTCAGGGCTTTGATCCGTTCGTTTTTCTAAGTGGTGTGAGGTAGTGATGGGTGGTGGCTAACAGACTTATCACCCCAGGTCCAATGTACCCCGAAGCCAGTGTGGAAGGGCAGCCCTCGGGTCATTCAGGGCAGATGATGGCAGGAACACAATACCTGTAGGTTTGGGCACCCAGGAGCTTCCGGCATGTTTCAAACTGGGTCCTCTGTATACAGAAATTGCAGACCCTTAGGGGAAGGACTTATGATACCTCATCCTTAGCCGGGAACTGTTGTCGACTAACGATTGCTAGGGAGGGGAAGTCATTTTTCCTTGGAAGTGTGGCAGCTGGTAGGTTGCCCAAGCGTGTGCAGGCATCACTAATTGAAATCAGTTGGGTTAGTAAAAGAAAAAGAAAAAGACATGATGGTAGGAGGGGCATGTAGTGAGTATGGGGGGATGGGAGGGGAGAGTTGGGGGTGGAAATACTCAAAATACAGTGTCAAAGTAAATAAATATTTTTAAAATTGCCATATTTCTCTTTTTAAAATTCTTACTTTAATTTTTGCATGTGTGGGTGTTTTGCCTGAATGTATGTCTGTGCACCATGTGTGCCTGTTTCCCACAGGGTTCAGAAGAGGTTCCCTGGAACTGGAGTTACAGACAGTTGTGAGCTGCCATGTGGGTGCTGGGAATTGAACCTAGGTCCTCTGTAAGAGCTGCCAGTGCTATTGACCCTGGAGCAATCTTTCCAGCTTCTAAAAAATAATCCTTAAAAACTTTCAGGTCTTGGAGTCAAGTGTGGAAATCAGAGTGGCCACCTCACACTTGAGAAAAGTTAGTTGCTTCCTGGCCCCAAAACATGAGGCCTTGGCCCCTGTAGTTCCTAGTTTCCACAGATGGGGAAGCTTTATGCTAGGGAGCCCAGCAAACTTTCCCCTGAACTGGAAGCCGGAAATGCTACCTCACCACCTTAATGCTGTTGGACCAATAGTCTAAGAAAGGCATTGTCAGGGTCACGGTTCCTGGTGACCGAGGGGAGCCAGGGCTGCAGGGTTAATTGCATATAGATGCAGTAAAGTAGGTGAGGGCTGTCACATGTCTTAGAACACGGGCAACCTCAACAATGACTGCTGTGAAAGGACAACACAGCCGAGAGCTCCACCATCTCCAACATGGAAGTCTGTGGAACCTCAGTGGGCAAGTGCCCAGATCTGCAAAGGGCCAGCTGAGGGTGAGGGACAGAGAGAGATGATGGACTCAGGAGAGTAACAGCAGTGGGGACGGTGGCTAGCTTCTTTACTTTCTGGCCTTTTCTATGTCTGAGACAGTATTTGGTAGAGTCTTGAGGAGATAGGTTTATAGTGGACCATACAGTCACTCTGGAAAAGAGGGGTGACAACTTCGTTCTTGGAAAAGAAGACAGGAAGGCCACACGTGGTGCAGAAAGCATAGAGGGGGAGGGTGTGAGGGGAGTCTCTGCGGCACAAAAGGTGGGCAGTACCAATATGAACTGTTCTCAACTCCTTCAGCCACCTCCTTGCTGTCTCTGAGGGTGAAGTTAGCTTTCTATTATGATAAACACGGTGGCTGTCTTAGGGTTTCTGTTGCTGTGATGAAATGCCATGATCACAAAGCAAGTTGGAGAGGAAAAGGTTTATTCGGTTTATTACACTTCCACACCACTGTTCGTCACCGAAGGGAGTCAGGATTGGAATTCAAGCGGGGAAGCATCCTGAAGACAGGAGCTGATCCAGAGGCCATAGAGGGGTGCTACTTACTGGCTTGCTCCTCACGGCTTGCTCAGCTTTTCTTTCTTTCTTTTTTCTTTTTTAACTTTTTGTTGATTCTTGTGAACTTCACATCATGTACCCCAGTCCCACTCATCTCCCTCTTCCCTCGTATTTACTCTCTGCCCTTGCAATCTCCCCCTCAAAATAAAAACACACATACAAACAAAGGAAACCAAAGCATAGGAAATATCTTGTCATGAAAGCTGTACTGTGTCACAGTGTATCTCACAATATACCCCTCTGTCCACACATCTTTACTTGCAAATGTTCATTGCAATGAGTCACTGGTCTGGTTCAAGTTCTCTGGCTTCTGTGACACCATCAGTATTTGATTTTCACAGTGGCGGCTTCTCCCAGTTATCCTGATGTTTCTCTGTATCATGGAAATCTTGTAGCTTTGGGTCATCAGGATCAGCCCTTTCATGCACCCCAACAGTTCACAAATGATACAGATTTTGAGGTGGGCCAACTCAAAGCCCTGGATGGTAGCTGAGCTGGTCAGCCCACCACCTTTCCCTTATTCACATCACTGCTCTGGCTAGGCCATCCTACGTAGCCATCAGCACCAGGCAGGGTCAGCTCTCCTACTCTCATGTCCACCCACAGCCCCAGAGCCAGCTCCGCTGTGCTGCCCCCTTGAGGTTCAGGAGCCCACTCTCCCAAGTGTTGCAGCTGGCAAAGGGCTGGGCCAGCTCTCTCTTGTACCCTCAGGGCTGGCCCATCTGTGCCTTTGCCATTAGGGTCAGCTCACTGTGCTTCCCAGGTGAAGTACAGGGACTGTTCTCCCAAGTGAACTAGTGAGGGGCAGGAGTAGCTCTCCCGCTCTCATGAACTCAGGGTCATCAGCTACCTTTCTTATACCACCCGGAACCTGATCAGAGGTTGTACTGCTCATGGTAGACTCAGCCCTTCCTCACCAATTAATCAAGAAATTGCCCCCCATGGACTTATTTATAGGCCAGTCTGATGAAGGCAGTTAGGGTTCCCTCTTTTCAGATGACTCTAACTGTGTGGAAAAAAAATCCACAGAGCCCACTTCCAGAATCAGCCGAAATATTACCAAGGTACACACAGACTGTTTTCCAAGTGTCACCGAAAACCCTACACTAGAACCCAGAAGCATGGGATAGTCACTCCCTGGGAGGTACTGACTCACAGAAGGCAAACGGTAGGTGAGAGGTGCAGGCCATCACGAGTGTGCTGTCTCCTTACCTCCTGTGGAGAAGTGTCATCCGGGGCTCCAGGAAGCAGACTCTGGAGTTCCTGAGGCTCATGGGTAGCCACAGTACAGACTACAGGGTGCGAGACCAGCCTGCCTTGCATCTTCCCTTGTCTTCAACCATATCTTCCCTGGATTCCACTTAAATATTGGCCACAAGTTCTATCTACTTCTGAAAGACTTATCTAAGAAAAGGCGTTTCCTGCGGGCTGTTTCCCATCTGTGCCTCACCCTGTGGTCACAGTGGGAACCAGTATGCAACATCTCCTGCAAATGTGCTGGAGCTAAAAAAAAGTCAAGATGCCAGAGGTCAGAAACCTCCCAGATTCTGCTACCTTGAAATGGAGGGAAACAAAGCTGACACTGAGACGTGAGAGAGGAAGAGGCAGGTATGGACAGGAAAGGAGAGTCAGGGTGTCTGAGGTAAAGAGCGAGTCTCAGGGAAAGTTGTCCCTGTAACAGGGCCAGTAAGAGAGCTTCCTGAGAGGGAGTGGTTGGATCTTGAGGGTGAAAAGGACACGGCTGCCGCCCTACGTTGACGTGGGGTCCTCTAGGCCTGCCCAGGCCTATGTATTCCTGGGTTAGGCCAGATCTGCCCCTTAGATGCTTTGGACAGTGACAGCATGAGTGGGCAGGTGGCACTGGGATAAGAGACAGTACCAGGCAGAAGGTAGGCCCAGAAGAGCAGAATAATCACTGGATTGTCCACAGGTGAAGACTCAAGGGCCTGAGCTAGGCTGAGGGAAGGCCCCTGTAGCCTTGTCCCTGCTATGGTAAGAATGTGCTGTTTTTCACAATTCCAGTTGAACTTAATCAAATCAGGAAGTGAGGTCTTTAGGGGTGGCTAAGAGAGGATCAATCCATTACAAAGGGGCTTGTAAAGTTTGCCTCTTCTTTCATATTAAGTCAAAGCATCTTTCATATCTATCTATCTATCTATCTATCTATCTATCTATCTATCTATCTAT
>NW_026596040.1:161882-250113 GCF_907164565.1 Psammomys obesus | reverse complement strand
TCTATCTATCTATCTATCTATCTATCTATCTATCTATCTATCTATCTGTTTGTTTTTAGAGACTGGGTTTCTCCTTATAGCTCTGGCTGCCCTGGACCTCACCCTGTAGAACAGGCTGGCCTCGAACTCACAGAGTACCCCCTGCCTCTGTCTCCTGAATCCTGGGACTAAAGGCATACACCACTGCCGCAATGGCGCCAAAGCATTTTGCATTTTTTTTCTTCAACAGATACAGTAACAAGGCACTGTCTTGGTGCAGAGAGAAGTCATCACAAGACATTAAACCTGTCAGGTCCTTGATCTTGCATTTTGATATGTTATCTCTGCTCATGAAATGAACTAATTCAAGCCAAATTAAAAGTAAAACTCCAGGTTTGTTGGGAGCAGCTCTCAGGCGGTTTCTCTGACCTGACAGGAGAAGGGTCAGTGAAATTGCCATGCAGAGGAAGACAGAAAAATGGGGGGTGGGGAGGTAGGCAGAGAGAGAGAGCACAACAGAGAGGGAAAGATGAGGGAACCAAAATGTCTGGATTATATAGCAAAGAGCCTCTGGAGAAGAGGAAGCTCCACCCCTGGGCTAGAAAGTTCAGGTGTTCTGCCCGGTTCAGGAACCCTACAAGACCAGGAATAAACAGACTCCTCTGTAAGTACATGAGGTTCTTTTTATTGTAAATTACAAGCTGCAGCTTGGGCCCACACTCCCCACTGCCGAAGTGGTGGGGGCTGAGTGTGCCATGCCCAGGTTAGTTGGGTCATTTAAAGATTCTGGTCCATCCCAGCATGCCCAAGGCAGGGGCAATTCCTGCCTGGCAAGCATCTATTGGTCAAAATGCTACATTTTGAATTGATTGGCTATAGGAAGGTTCCCAGACCATTAATGATCTAGTGTCCCTCCCTAGGGGGATGGGCCAGTTTCCTAGCAACTGTATCTCTAGTGGGTGGGGAAAGAATGCAGTGAGGTGGCCCTTCTCCTCGGGGCATTACTGTACTTCTTTACCTACCTAGTTCAGGCCTTAATTAATAATAGCTGCTAATTTTTAATCTTTTGGTCTCTCACAGGGTAGAGGGCAGGGTATGCTAGCCATTCCCTCTAACAGGTAGGGACTGAGGGATGCTAGGAGAATCTGGGAGCCAGGTCCCGCTTGTCCCAGCTCTGAATCCCAACAGACTTCCCTGTGACTAGAGCTATAAGACATGTATTGTTACTGTTTAAAAACTACCCAGTCTAAGGTGTTTTGTTATTGAAGCACAAACAGTGAAACAGTCTCCCATCTTCTAGGTACTCTAAGAGCTCTGGTTCATAAACAGTACAAAGCCAGGTCACAACTCCATCTCCAAATCAAGCTTCATGTTCCAGTAGGATTCTGTGCCCCAGAAGGAACTGGCCCAGGGGCAGGACAGTGGTTTGTAAGGAGGAAGGACAGGGAACTGAACGGACACCAAACATTCTAATGTTGCCCTGCATCCGCCCAGCCTTGCCTTTCTTTGGCTATGTATGGCGTGCATTATGCTGAGTACAAATTCTGACTCCAAGCTATTTCCTGGGGTCATAACTGTCATTCCTCTGCCTCTGCTGTAAGTCCCAGTTCTGCATTTTCAAGACAGAAAGAAGGAAAGAGAAGACCTGGGAGAGGCCCAGCCAGTCTGCTGCATACCCTACCTGTCTGAGATACAGGAGTGAGGCTGGGTGAGGCGGGATGCCTGGTATTTTACCAGAGTCACGAGATAACCCACAAATGTTATCAGATTCTCGAAACCTTTAAGATGGGTCTGCGCTGTCCCACAAGGCAGCCGGTGGCCATGAGAGGCTCTTTAATCACCATTAGCTCACAGATTCCGTTCTTTTGGCTCACCAGCCACATTGCGACATCCCCAGGCCACATGCGGCCCCGGGGCTCTTACATTGGACAGATATGAAATGTGCCCTTCACTGCACAAAGTTCTCTTGAACAGTGCTGTCCATTAACTTCTGCACAGAGAAGCCGAGTCCCAGAGAGAGACTGGCCCGAGACCCCAGAGGGATTTTGTGGTAGCTGCGGTACTACACGACCTTCGTAAAAGGTCTCACAGTAAAACTGCATAAAAATATCTCTATATAATACAACGTACCCTGCCAACAGCCAAGGGTGGCAGGAGCTGGGCCCAGATGTGGGGGTTGAGGATGGGGGAAGGGAGAGGTTTTATTCCTGTTCCTCCCCTTCCCCCCCTCACTAGCCCAGCTTACCAAGATAAAGGAGGCTTAGAGGCCTGGAACTCTCTCTCTTCCCCCTATGATGACCTCATTGTCACAAAAATGCAAGGAAGGCAGCTTGCAAGGGTTGGATAGAGGGTAACTCTGGGGCCTGGGGCTAAAATGGCCCAGGCTTCGAGGCAAAGAAATTAGTAGGGAGGAGGGCAGTGCTGACTTGGTACCACCATTTCTTAAAATTCAAACCCATGTGCCTTGTACTTAAACTCCTCCATGGCTTCCCATAGCTCACGGATTGAAGACCAAATCCCAGCCAAGAACTGTAGGAACCTGCGTGACTTAACTCCTGAAGTCCCTTCATTCTCAGTGGGACCCCATGTCCTTTCTCTTTGTTCTCTTCAGGCTCTCTTCACCCAGTCCACTTACCAACCCCAGTCCCCAGAGCCGAGGAGCTGCCTCTCACACTGTGTTCTGATAGAGCGCCTTTTGTGCTGCTGCATCCTGACTCATAAAGGTGTTCCCTGGGGGTGGGGATGGATTCTTAGGTGAATGTTCCCTTCCCAGCAGATGGTGCTTTCTATAGTCTAACATTTTGTCTCTTAACCCTGGAGTAGTGGCTAATCCAGAGGTGCTTGAGGAAAATATGAGAAAAAGGTGAAACAAGGGGCTGAGCAGATGGTTCAGTTGGTAAGGTACCTGCTGGGCCAGGATAAGGATTTGAAAGATCCCCAGCATCCACATAAAAGTTGGTGGGAATGGTAGTTGTACTGGCTGGCTTTGTGTCAATTTGAAACAAATATGGGTCATCAAATGGGAAAGAGTCTCAGTTGAGGAAATTCTCCATGAGATCCAGCTGTAAGGCATTTTCTCAATTAGTGATCGGATGGAAAGGGGCCAGCCCATTGTGGATGGTATCGTTCCTGTGTTCAATGAGAAACCAGGCTGAGCAAGCCACGGGGAAGTAAGCCAGTAAGCAGCACCCCTCTATGGCCTCTGTATCAGCTCCTGCCTCCAGGTTCCTGCCCTGCTTGAGTTCCTGTCCTGACTTCCATTGGTGAATTTACAGCAATGAGGAAGCGTACACTGAATAAACTTCTCAACTTGCTTTTTTTGTCATGATGTGTCATTATAGCAATAGAAATCCTAAGTAAGACAGTGGTATGCAGAGACTGGAGAATCCCCAGAATTATGTGGCCAGTTTAGCCAATTAGTAAGTCTTGGGCTTAATGGGAGACCCTATCTCATTAACATAAGTTCGATGGAGAGTGACAGTGAAAGTCACCTGACCCAGATCTTGGCCTCTAAGGATCCCCACATACAAAAATGTATACATGCACAACCGCCTTCATACATAGCTACACACTCTGTAGACTTTGACTTTGTAAACCTACTTTATATGGAGTTCCTTAAGCCTCTACCTCCCTTCCAATCTCCCAACCCTACGGAGTAGAGAAAGAACATTAGTAGAGATGGAGGAATGTAGGCCTCTTTAGACGTAGTTCCTTGAGGAGATTCTACTCTTCCTCATCAGGTTATCCAGCAGTCCAAACAAATCAACAAACCAGAGCAGAGGCAATCACAACAGCAGAACGAATCAGCAAACTAGCAATCTAGTGATCCAGCAAACCAGAAATCCAGCAACCCAGCAAGAGCAAAAGCGGCAACAAAGACCTGCAGCAGCAACCCCCCTTGAAGCATTCTCCAAAACGTTCTCTCTAAAACCATATTGAAGCAAAGCATCCTTTCTCTCTCTCTCTCTCTCTCTCTCTCTCTCTCTCTCTCTCTCTCGGCTCTTATTTACACCTTTTCAGAGTCCGCACAAGGATGTTTTTCAGCTGATAAAAATCATGCCATGTTCACTAGGCAGGTTCCAGCTGTCAAAGATCATGGGCCCTCTCACAAGGCTGTATTCCTGCTTCCCACACTTGGCATTACAACAAAAACATATTTATATAACATAACGAAAACCAAAACTTCTGCTACAACATTCATACATATAAGTTTAAAAAAGCAATTAAGAGCTCCCTTCTCAACACTGGCCCATCTCATCAGGACCACATAGAAGTGACGGCTGTGCCCTCTGCCACCTGGAGGGTAAAAGCTGGGGAAGAAATGAGACCTGGAGGCAGCTAGGGAGGGTGCATGGAGATGATGAGGTGTTGCAGGACTTACAGGCAATAGGACAAAAAGTAATCAAAAGTGGTGGAACTGACAAGAAGACAGCTGGGAATCCGGTGAAAATACAAAAGGGAGTGTAATGTGGAGAAATTGGGCCATAACATCAATGGCGGTGGGGTGGGGGCTAAAAACGCAGCTCCACACTGCCACCTAGAGGACCATGAGAAGACCTTTTTTTTTTTTTTTTTTTTTTTTTTTTTTAAGATTTATTTATTACGTAAACAAATTCTGCCTTCATGTGTGCCTGTGCATTAGAAGGGGGCACCATATGGCACCATAGATGGCTGTGAGCCACCATGTGGTGCTGGGAATTGAACTCAGGACCTCTGGAAGAGCAGCCAGTGCTCTTAACCGCTGAGCCAGCTCTCCAGCCCGAGAAGACCTTTTTTTATAGAGACTCGGGGTAAAGCCACAAGCTTTGAAAGTGCCTCAGAAAAGAATTTCAGCACGGTCTAGTATGAAGCACAGCTGGAATTTATTAAAAAGAGATTTTGAGCTCAGGTTTGAACGTGGGGGTAGTAAAAAGAGGGATGGTTAGGGAATGGCTAGTATACACCCAAGAGTGAGCTTGGGAGAATCACACTTAAGTGTCTTAGCAGCAGCTATGTTATGCAGTATTGGTCTCTCTCAAGTTCCATCTCATAGGGCTTCTAAGAAATCCACACACCACCACCACCATCACTCATTTTGTTAAGTGAAATCACAGGGTGGTGCCTGGGGTGCCTCGAGTAGCTTGCAAACTGATAAAGCAAAACCAAAAGTCGAACAAAGGGATTAAGACATGCCTGGTTGTAAGTGAAGTTCCTTGAACAATTTTTAGAAAATTGCTGGTTTACAGCTGGGAAAGGAGACAGGCAACACTCAAAGCCCATATATATTTAGGTCTTAAGCATGGTTCGTTGCTATTTTAGCATTCTTATTATGTTTCTATATAAAAGGAATACTGTCTCTACACCCTTCACAGCAAGTGATAATTGTGCTGTAATTCCTGACTCACTCTTTTTTCCTTTCTTTCTTTCTTTCTTTCTTTCTTTCTTTCTTTCTTTCTTTTTTCTTTCTTTCTTTCTTTTTTTCTTTCTTTTGGTTTCTCAGATATGGTTTCTCTATATAGCCCTGGCTGTCATAGAACTTGCTCTGTAGAGCAGGCTGGCCTCAAACTCACAGGGATCTGCCTGCCTCTGCCTCCCAAATCCCAAGTGCTGGGATTAAGGGTGTGTGCTACCACTGCAAGGCCAATTCTTGACTCTTAGCTGGTGAAAAGCTTCAACTTTCCCTTCTCATATCCCTTTAATTTCCCCTGTTGTCAAAAAGAAGCCACAGGTAGCCTGATTGACAACCCCCGGGGTGTGCCAGGGTGATGGCATACTAAGTAAGCAAACAATGTATTTCCAGGTTGACAGATGCGTGACTGGTAAGGACACTATCGAGAAGTGGGGACACTTACTAAGCATTGTGAATCAGATCCATTCTGTACATTACTCACATATTTCCATGGGCTGATTTTCATAACAGCCTTGCTACATTTCCTTTTTTTTTTTTCCAGAAAAGGAAACTGAGGCAAAGAGAGTTAAGTTGCTTGCTCAGGTCACACAGCTGGTTGAACTAATGCCAGGGTTTTATTGTAAAGACCTTTTTCTTTTCTTCTTGTTTTTGTTTTTGTTTTGTTTTGTTTTGTTTTGTTTTGTTTTGTTTTGTTTTGTTTTGTACGAGACAGGGTTTCTCTGTGTAGCCCTGGATGTCCTGGAACTAGCTCTGTAGACCCAGGCTGGCCTTGAACTCGCAGAGATCTGGGTGTGTCTGCCTCCCAAGTACCGGGATCAAAGGCGTGTGCCACCACTGCTGGGCAAGACTTTGTTCTTAATCACTATATTCACATGCTCTGTGTGAACAAAGTGACTTCCAGAGTGATGAAGATGTCAGTAAGTTTTGTTTGGGCTGAGGAAAGAGAGATGTTGTCATCGTGGAAGGAGGTGCTCTTCCCCTTTTTTCGGGTTCTGCCCCCTCTCCTGCTCAGTAATGCCCCTTCTGTCCCTTGTGGTGTAGTTAAGAGCTAATATTTCCCAGTGCCGTGCTTCTTTCTCTCTGCGTGAAAAATACCAGAGACCAAATCAAACCACACAATGAAGAGCATGGGAAAGAAAAAGACTGGGCTGGTTGTGGGAAGAGCGTTGGAGAGATAACACACTGGGAGAAGTGCTCAGTGACTAAAGTTTGTGGAGGCTCGGAAGGGCTGAAATGGGTTCTAAGGCCTTCTGTGAGGTACAGCCTCAAAGAACCTGTTCATATTTTGTGTTTGTATCAAGATTTTGGTTCTTGTGGGTCCTATAGCTTCAATTTGGGTTTCATAGAGAAGAGAGCTCAGAGCAGTTCAATAATGCAGCAGGTTTTTTTTGTTTGTTTGTTTTGGCTTTTTTTGGGGGGGGGCAGGAAACCAAAAAGCCTTTTTATTGGTAGAGATTACCACCACCATCTTCCCAGTTAAAACAGCAGGACCAATGAAAAGTGGGAGGACCTGACTCAGGACCTAGGAGGGAGCCAACTTGGAAATGAAGAGAGCTCTCCAAGAAGCCCACTTACCTAGGCTCTTTCCTTCCTGTGGCTCTTTCACAACTCTACAGTCGCAGGCCTGCTCTGAGCCACACCAGTCCTTGAGCCTCTCATGAGCCATGCTCAGAGGACAGGAGAAGCCTCATCACCCAGAGCCTCTGCACTGCAGCGCCCTTGAGAAGAGTGTGGAAAAGGCCTGGCTGTGCTCACACTAACACAGTGGGGCTTTAGTGTACCATGCAAATGGAGCTCTCTGCCCACCCCTGCCTTCACTCTCAGCCACCTCCTGCTTGGCCTGTTTCTACCGTGACAGAGGCTAAAAAAGAAAAGCCTTCTGCTTCACGCCAGAGCCTGAGGCCCTGGGGCACTCCTCTTCCAGAGATTCTAGCTCAGTGGTTCTCAACCTTCCTAATGCTGAAACCCTTTAATACAGTTCTTTAATACAGGCTATGGTGACCCTCCCAACCATGAAACTCTTTTCATTGCTACTTCATAACTGTAATTTTGCTACTGTTATGAACTATAATGTAAATATCTGTGTTTTTCAATGGTCTTAGGCAAGGGTTGTTTGACCCCCAAATGGGTCTAGACAGGTTTAGAACCACTGTTCCAGAGTCAAAGAATTGTCCTTGTCTTGCTGAGCTGAGGCTATGGGAATCTTCTTGAATCTCTCTATGCCATCAGGGATAGATGATGAGAACCTAGATACAAAGAAAGACAGAAGCCAGAAAGACAAAGACAAACAACAACAGAGAGATCCAGAGATGGGGGGGAAATGTTTCCAAGGTGGAGGGTGTGGAGAACAGAGTGAGAGAGACAGAAATGGAGGTATAGAAAGAACAGAGGGGACTGGGAGGTGGCTCCACAGTTAAGAGCACCGGCTGCTTTTCAAAGGACCTGGATTTGGTTCCCAGCACTCACAACTGCCTCTAACTCCATTTCCAGAAGATCTGATGCCCTCTTGTGGGCTCAGCAGGCACTGCATGCAAGGAGTGTACAGACACAATCAGACAAGAAACAAAAAATATATTTTTTTAAATTACGGGAAGAAAAGAGGAGAGAGAAGAGGGAAAAGAAAGGTAAGAGGAAAAAAATAGTTGAGGGGAAAGAGAGAAGGAAGTACAATCCAAGGACCAGAAGGCTTCTACCCACCTCACATCACTGAACTGAGGAAGAGAGGGTGGAGCCTGAGAGAGGAAGGCAGGTCTAGCTCTCTGTGCCTCTGCCCTGCCCCTGGTGTCCTTACCTTGGAACTCAGAGGGGAGAATAATCAGTGATATTTATCATTTCCTTCAGGCACAAAAGTGATAACAAGCCGGCATATTAGCCATAATTATACCTCTGTTAGGAGCAGAAATCAAGTGCATTTCCACCTCATAGTATTGTAGATCTTTAAAATATCATTTATGTTCATTACTGTTTTAAAATTATGTGAGGTATCAACCTAACACTTGCTCTTATTTAAAGCATTAATAAAAAAGCACATACATTACTGTATCACATTAAAATAGTTTTATAACTTTATTGCAATACAGTTGGTTTCCTTCATGCTCCTATACATTTTATTTTATGCATTTTAACACATTATTGTGAAAGGAAGTTCATACGATCTCCCCACTGCAAAAAGAAACAAAATAAAAAGGGTTGGAATTTCTGCACCTTACCGGATGCCCCCTCGCACCTGGCTCATAACCTGGAGCACTGTGCTTTGTTTCGTTTTGTTTTGTTTTTCCTTTTTTGTAATATCCCTCTCTTGCAGGGTCAGCCTGTCCTCAGACAAGAAGCCGGCTAGCCTAGGCAAGGATTTGATAAGGGGAAATTCCTGTGAGAGGGGAGGGGCCTGGGTCTGGGAGAGCTAGGAGCAAGGAGGTTGGGAGGAGGGGTCACAGACCATCCATCATGCAGTTTAAGGAAAATCCCAGATCTCTCGCTAAGCCTTGCCATAGGCAGGAACTCATGGTTTTCAAAGGGAAGCAGCTGGGACTGTGATTAATTTCATTCCTTATAGCAGAAGATCCATGAGGAACATTGTCACAACCACTGGAGGGAAGGAGGGAGTCCTCGATCATAGAGACCTGCTTCAGAGGTCCTGTCCAGGGTTTGTAGGTGACTTGGAGAATCTGCTGCTTTCTAGCCTGATCAAGTCATTTAACGGTCCTGTCTCCTTATCTGGAAAATAAAGGTAAAATTTCCTATTTTATATGAGTATATTGTGATGAGCAATTGAAGTTTGCAAAGCAATGTTTGCACAGAGCCTGGGACACTGTCTGCTCTCAATTGTTAGCTATTATTATGGGCATTTTAATTATTAATTCTTATTATCTATCCTTTTCTAAATGGGAAGGCCCTGGGGACGGGAGGGCTGTAGGAGGCTGAAGATGACAATCGCTCCCTGAGCTGAAACAGCAAGGAGAGATGAGACTCACTTCCTAACACTCCTCTGCGCTTCACCCCCAACCCCAGAAGCAGGGGTCTTCCTCCAGCTACCGACAGTTTCTGTGTCTGCTGACTCACAGCCAACTTCCTCTCCTAATACAAACAGGAAAGCGAACTGGCCAGCACACCCTCAAGGCTCCAACAGCACACACAGCTAAACACTGGTCCTGTCCTGAGGGAGAATTATCTTGGGGATACTCTTGGGGACAGACTTCAGAGCTGGAATTCCTGAAAATGCTGCTGGGGGCGGAGAGGATCACTTTCCCACCGCCCACCCTGCTCCAGATGAAGTCAAGTGGGAGAGTCGAGATGAGAGGCTTTTCCCAAGAATGAAAAGGTCCGAGCCTGTTTGGTCACCGTCCTTGCCCCCAAAAGGCAGCCTCGATTTGGAAGAGCCAGGAAAAGAAACCTAGGCTGGGCGCTTGGGGCAACAGAAGCCAGTGAGCCTTCTCTGCTGGGCCCAGCACAGAGAGGGGTCCTCAGCACCGGAGGCACTGCCCACTCTGCTCTCATCTCCCATTTAACTGGGTGCCTGAGTCCAGCCCACCCTGCTGAGTGCGGGAGAGGAGCCCAGAAGTTTTCAGGCCCCACACCTTCTCCCCACTGGCAAGAGCGGATGCAAAGGTCCTCTGCAACGCTTTTTTTCGCTTTGTTTCTACTCTCTGCCCCCGTCTCTGACCTGGCCCTCGGTCTTAGTCCCTTTCCCAGAAGTTTCTGAGTCCCAACCTTTTGTTCTGGGAGAAAGCAGAATACAGACCCCGGATAAGCAAAGCGGTTGGGTAAGTGGCCCAAACCACCTGAAGGCGGGCGCTTGCACAAGGAGCAGTGAGCTGTCGGGGCGGAGCCGGGCTGTCGGGGCAGGGCTGCGGGGAGGCGGTGCTGGCGCGGCCGGACCCCCGAGCCTCGGACAGTGCGGCCGGCACCCTGAAGCTGACGGAGGCCACAGTGAGGTGAGGACCCCGAGCCCTCGGGCCCAGCTCTCAGACTCCACCCCATCACTTTCTCCGGGACCTCCTAGGGCTCCTAGAGCCCCTCAGTGTTGTCTCCCTTTTCCTCCTCTTCTTCCTCCCAGCGGCGAACCGCCCCTCCTTAAGGCCGAGCGTCTGCCCCCTCCCTCCTTGCCCTCCCCCAAGCCCACGAAGCTCCTTTTGGTCACGCCCGCACCTGCCACCTCCATCATGCAAGCACCCCTTGGCTCCCAGACAGTGCCCAAACGCCCTTGAGCCCAGACTGAGTCACCAATAGAGTGCATTCAGAGTATGGGACATAACCCGTAGACAGGCCAGAACTGACAATGGGGTGAAGAGGGAACCTTGGCCCGGAAGCCAGTAGGAGAGCAAAAGGGATGAGAACAGTGGGAATAGAGCCCAACCGCAGAGGCCCGGCCAGTGATAGAGGTGGCCAGAGCCACAGACAGAACTTACAACTTGGTTAGAAGACTGGGGGCTGACAAGATTTAGAATACGGAGCAAATACGGAGGTGGGGGCAGAGGTGGAATTTAGAGGGACGTAGGTAGAGCCAGGTAGGGACAAGAATAGGACAGAACCTAAAACTCTGGGAGAGCTGAATCTCAGATGGACCCAGGGTTTGGAGCAGAATTAGGGGTAGGCTCGTCCAACGGGGCAAGACTATGGAGACCTAATCACAAGGGTAGGGAGAAGGCAGGCTCAGAAAAGGAAGGTCTCGACAAAGTGTGTGTGTGTGTGTGGTGTTCACACTGCCGAGTTAGAGTTTGTGTGTCTCTCTCTGTGTTTTCACACTGTTG
Source organism: Psammomys obesus (assembly GCF_907164565.1). NCBI lineage: Eukaryota > Metazoa > Chordata > Mammalia > Rodentia > Muridae > Psammomys > Psammomys obesus. The sequence goes on along the minus strand of NW_026596040.1, from coordinate 238,998 downwards.
AGTCTGTAATGTGTCTTCACAAGGCCGAGTCTCTGTGTCTATACACAACTGAGTCTGTGCGTGTATGCGTGCGCATGTGTGCGTTCCAGTGCATGCGTGTTCACGCATATAGTCAGGTAGGGAACAAAGGACACCTTGGACTGCCTCTCTGCTTCGGTCACTCGTTTGTGTGACCAGGTTCTCCACCCGTCTCTGTTTCCTAGGTGGCCTCTGCTCGGGCCGCGACCCCACAAAGTGGGACTAGATGAGGCCCTCTGGGCAACGTGACCGCAGCAGGCAGGATGTGGGGGTGGCCAGGCTAGAGGGACAGGAAGGAAGTCTGAGGAGAGACAATAGGTGGAAGGGGAGGAGGAACTGGGAATGACTGGGATTAGGATGTCCACCCTGAACCTCTGCTCTGGAACCCACTGTGAGTGGAGGCTATTTCCCCTTCTCCCTCTGTGGCCTGCCCTCTCCTGTCTTACTCTGCAGGAGTATCTGGCTCCCCTCAGTGGCCTCCGCTTCTTCACCTCCTCACCCTGCCTTGCAGTACTCCAGCACTATGCTCACTCAGCTCAGACAGCAGGGGCAGAGCTCAGAGGCAGGCGCTTGGGGAGCAATACTAGCACTGCTTGCTGCCAGCATGGGCCTCAGTTTCCTCAATTCCTGTATGGAGAGAGTCTGCTCCGGCATGGTTCTGTCCCCAGATCACAGCTTTGGGCATTCTCCTTTGAAAGAAAACTGGAGGCCGGTACAGCTCCATCCAGGTCTCAGTCTTTAGGATGGGAAGGGGGTGGGGGACTCTCAGCCTGAATCCCTCCCTTCACCCTGCACCTTCCCCCAGCAATGGCCTGAGAGCCCATGGCTGCCCCTCAGGACCTGGACATCGCTGTGTGGCTGGCTGCGGTGCACTTGGGGCAGTATGCAGACACCTTCCGAAGGCATGGCCTAGCTACGGCGGGTGCGGTCCAACGCCTGGGGCACGAGGAGCTGAGGCATTTGGGCATCAGTGCCACTGGACACCGGAAACGCATCTTACGTCTGTTGCAGGCTGGCTCTGCTGGGGGTTCCCTGGATTCTCAGCCAGATACCACCATGGAGCCAACTCCTAGCTCTGCCCCCGATGCCCAACCCTCCAAGCCTGTGCCTAAGCCCAGGACAGTGTTTGGGCTCAGTGGCACTGCCACTGCCCAGAGGCCTGGACTGAGCCCAATCTTCTGGGATCCAGAGGTATCCAGGAACTCAGAGTGTACCCAGAGCTCCTCGCCTCTCCTTCCTTCCTCCCCTGAACAGCTTTCAGTCCTCAACACCATGGAGATGATGCCCAATGCCATCTACTTCGGCCTGGACTTAAGAGGTGGGACCCAGGCAGCTCAGAACACGTGAGTTACTTTGCTACCTAGGGATCTGGTCCTGGGGAGAAGAGATCAACAGAGCATGAGGGCTGTCCTCCTCCCTTAATAACCGACAGAATCTCCTTTCAGGACTTCAGACAGTTCCCAGGCAACTGTTCCAACCCCTGCCTTCAGGTCCACAACAGGCACAGGTAGGCGGGTTGCTGGAGAGGAGCTGTGCCCACCTGCATCCCAGGCACCCCCACTTAATCCCCTTTGCCTTCTCAACACCCCTCTCCCACCCTGCCAGTGCACATCATGGATCCCGGTTGCCTGTACTACGGTGTACAGCCTGTGGGGGTCCCAGGAGCCCCTGACAGGAGAGATGGCAGAGGTGTCTGTCAGGAAAGGGCTGAACACAGGTGAGTACTTGGAGGGACAGTGGGGAGAGGACGAAGGAAGCTCAAGGAGCAGTTGATTTAGCCATGGGGCCATGCTTCTAGTCGCTCATCAAATGTGTCTTGGGCATTCCCTCAGTGGCAAGTAGGCATCAAGGTGCAGGACACATCCAACCAACTTATTTTTGCTCCCAGGCAGACAGTGAATCAAGGGGCAGACAGACCACAAGAGAAGGACACAAACAAATAGATACACAGTTAAAATTTCAAATTTCCCATTCAGCAAACCCTGAGCACTGTTACATGCCAGGTGAAGACACTTAGAAAGATCAGTCTATGCAGACATTCCCTTTGTAGAAAATTAGTCTCAGCGGGACAGTGGTGGTGCACACCTTTAATCCCAGAAAAAGGGAGGCAGAGGCAGGTGGCTCTCTGTGAGTTTAAGTCCAGCCTGGTTTACAGAGCAAGTCGCAGTACAGCCAGGGCTACACAGAGAAACCCTGTCTGAAATAAAACAACAAAACAAAACAAAGTCTCTTTTTTTGAAAATATGTATTTTTATTTAATGTGTATGTGTGTTTTTGCCTGTGTGCATGTCTGTGCACCAGAAGAGGATGTCAGGTCTCCTGTGACTGGTGTTATAGACAGCTGCGGGCCACCCTGTAGGTACTGGGAATCTAACCCAGGTTCCCGGGAAGAGCAGTAAGTGCTCCCAACAGTTTAGCCATCCTGTTCTTACAAGAAGATAGTTAATAAGTGTTTTTGTTTGTTTATTTATTTTTTTGTTTTTCAAGATGAGGTTTCCCTGTATAGCCCTGGCTGTCATAGAACTCACTTTGTAGACCAGGCTAGCCTTGAAGTTGGAGATCCACCTGCCTCTGCCTCCTAAGTGCTGGGATTAAAGTCCTCTGCCATCACCACTGAGCAATTGTTATTTTTTACACAATGTAGTTGAACAGGTTTAGAGAGCTGAGGGTGAAGGAATTAGGAAAGACTGTAGCTTTTTAGCAAATTATTGGACCATTGAAAAAACAAAACCAAAACAGGGCTGGGGAGACAGCTCAGTGGATAAAGCATAAGGACCAGTGATCAGATCTCCAGGACAATCATACAGCAGTGTGCATTTGTAACCTCAGTGCCAGAAGGGTGAGCAGGCTGATTCCTGGAGCTCTTTGGGCAGCCACTCTAGGTGAATCTATGAACTCCCGTTCATAAAATGTGCAGAGCAACTGAGGAAGACAACTGACCTTAATCTCTGGGCTGCATGCATGTACACACACACACACACATACACACGTACACAGGTATACTACAGAAAGGGAGAGGAAGAAATAGGGAGGGAGAGAGAAAGGGAGGGAGGGGGGTATACAGAATAACATTTGAGCAGAATGTTGAAGGACCTGAATTTAAGAACTGGCTGTGGAGAGTTCTGGAGGCAGTGTATCCTAGGCAGAGAGAAGGGTGAGAATGCACCCTGGGGAGATGCAGGAGCAATGGGGAGGCTGCGGTGTGGCCGGGTCAGGTGGGTCTGACTGAGAGGGGCAGAAGTAAAGGGTCCCACGGGTAGGGCCTGTGGGGTTAGTCACTGTTACACGCAGGGACATGGGAGAGCCACTGGAGAGTTTCGACTTGGATTATGAAAGGGTCCGCCTGTTTGCGTCGCTGAGAACAATGCGGAGGCAAAAGCAGGCAAAAGCGGCCGAGCAGGTTAAGAGGCTTTCGCAGTCATTCAGGGGCGAGATCTCAGAGCACGGTGGTGGCTCAGAGTGGAGTTGAGGGTAAAGTGTCATGTCGCTGTGTGAGAGGAAAAGAGCAGCCAGACGTTGAGGGCTTCAGCGTGAGCCTCTACTGTCCTGAAGGGTAACCACTAACCACTTGTGAGCACTGAGCACGTGGGACACGCTGGTCTGCACGGAGAAGGGCTGAAATGTAACATCTGCCAGAACTTACTGCCAAAAAATCACGCTAGAGAAATAGAACATACACAGAAAGAAACGCCTTAGTAATGTTTTCCTGAATAATGGGGGGTGCGTGCACAGGTGCACTTCCCGCGTGTGGACACCAGAGGATGACATCATTGTCTTTTTTTTTTTTTTTTCTCTGTGTAGCCCTGGCTGTCCTGGAACTCACTCTGTAGACTAGGCTGGCCTCGAACTCACAGAGATCTGCCTGTCCTTGCCTTCCAAGTGCTGAGATCAAAGGTGTGCACCACCACCGCCCAGCTCTTTTTTTCTTTTTTTCTTTTTTTTTTTTTCCTCCCCTATATCTCTCACTGAACCTGGAGTTAACACTTTGGCTAGGCTGGCCAGCAACTGCACCTTTAGGATCAGTCTTCCTCTACCCCTCTTTGCTGACCTACATCCAGCATGGTGCCTGGCTTTTCATGTGTACTCGGGGATCTAAACCTACATTGTTGTGTTCATGTAGAGAGTACTTTAGCCACTGAGCCATCTCCCCAGCCTCTATCTTAGTGGTTTTTACATTAATCGCATACTAAAATATTATATTTTGGATATATTGCATAACATAAAATATGGACTACTAAAATTAATTATTTCAAAAAGATTTAAAATTATTTTATGCGTATGAGTGTTTCGGCTGCATGTACACCTGTGTTTGACTGCATGTATATATGTGTGCCATTTGCATGCCTGTTGCACACAGTGGCCAGAAGAGGGTGTTGGATCCCCTGGAACTGGTGTTATGGATGGTTGTGAGCCACCAAATGGGTGCTGGGGATCAAACCTAGGTCCTCTGCAAGAGCAGCCAGTGCTCTTGACTGTGCTAAACTATCTCTCCAATCTCAATATTTCTTTTCTTTTTTTAAAAAATATTGCTAATATCTACATATGTAGTCCTTGTTGATTTCTATTGGATAGCATGGTTCTGAGCACCTAAGAGTTCATAGAGTTGCAGTCTGAGGCAGGAAGACTGTTCATCAAACAGGAGGGAGGACATGGACCAGGAACTCTGCTTTAGACATGAAATTTGAGGTGTTTAGTACATCCAAAAGGCAATGATAAATACGACTGCTAATGACATCTGTGTATCGTTTGGTGGGGGGGCTGTCTGAGCCAGAGATTTCAATATGGAAACTCTCAGCATTTAGAGGGAGTATGGGGGAGAAGAGGACCCAGTCCAGGGCCTCTGTGCCTGCCTACATCCAGAGGTTTGTGGAAGAGGAAGAATCATTAAACAGACTGAACCAAAATAGCCAGAGAAGGAGAAGGAACGCTAGGAGAGGATGATGTCATTGAAGCCAAGGGAAGGGGTTAGGAGGAGGGAGAAGCCAACTGTGCCCTGCTGCTGAACAGGCTGCTGCTTGGTAAGCCAAGACTGAGACCTCTGGGATGGATAACGGAGGTCACTGGGGACTCTGACAAGGAGTGGATGAGGTGAAAGCCTGATCCGTGCAATTAAGAAAGAATAGAAACCAGGTGGCGGTGGCCTATGCATTTAATCCCAGCACTCAGGAGGTAGAGACAGGTGGCTCTCTGTGAGTTCTAGGCCAACCTGGTCTAAAGAGGAAGCTCCAGGACAGGGCTACAGAGAGAAAAACCCTGTCTCAACCACCCCACCCCAAACAGCAGAATAGAGACTGTATGAAACAACAGGCATTATTACTGCATTTTTCCGCAAAGAACAGAGATTTGGAGTGACTGTTAATGGTAGAAGTGGAGGGAAGCAGACAGTTTGTACGTGGAATGCTGTATGTGTCTGTAAGTGAATAAGAACGATTTGGTGAAGGGGTGCGTGGAGGGGAAGGTGAGAAACTCCGAAGTGATGTCTTTGTGTGGGTGGGAGTGGTGGGATGAAGTGTACGGGGGGGGAGGAAGAGCCTGGCTTCAGACAGGTGTTTATTACAGTCACAGGAGGTAGGCAGAGCATGTGTGTGAAATTGGATTGATATGGCGCTGTGAGTCTGTGGGGTTCTTGTCTGATTGCTTCAGTTTCTCAGTGCAATAAGACACAAACAGGGGAGAGTAGTGGTTCTCAACCTCAGTTATTCCATAGCCTGAGAACTTTGAGAACTACAGGTGCCTGGCCCTAACTCCCAGAGATGAAAATTTAAGTGTCTGCAATAAAATCCACGTGCTGATATTCTTTTAAAAGTTTCCCAAGTTTTGTACTGCTGAGGCTGAGAACCACTGGATTAATAGAGGAATCTATCCTTCGTAAGAAGGTGGCATAAGCAAAGACCTGGAGGATCAGAGAAAGCTCAGGGAAGTGTGGAAAGTGTGTTCCAGGCAGAAGAATGTGCAAAATCCCTGGACAGTGGAGAGTGTGTGGATGGACTATAGCAAGCAAGGGTGGGATAAATCGGGGGCAGGGGCTTCATTTTATAGTCCTTGCAGCCCATGCACAGAAATCCCCATTCATCCTAGCTATGAATAGAGCGTTCTTGAATGGTTTCACCTAGAGGAATGCAATGATCTCATTTGCATTTTTCAAAGAGCACTAGTGGTTTTGAGATGGGATTGTGGAAGGGAGAACAAGAATGAAAGCAGGTGAGCAGTTGGGCAATTTGCTTCATACCATTAAGAACTGATGGAAAATAATTCATGGAGAGAAAGCCAAGAACATTTTAGAGAAAACAACAACAACAATAATACATGTTGATGAGCTACGAGCAACCATTTTCCCACTTCCAGAGGAGAGAGACTGACCTTTTCCCAGTAAACCTCCAAGGACACTCAGGAGGAAGATTCGTGGCCACCTTTTGGGTTGCCAGCTCACCCCTGCCAGACATGCCATAGGTGCTATGGGTAGGGGTGGGAGACTTACCATGAGATTGTCGGGGGCACTTGGTTTTGACTTGTGTTCTTTCTCTTGCACCCATAATGTTCAGCCGGCAGGACCTGGAGACGCGGGAGGATGCTGGCTATGCCAGCCTTGAGCTACCTGGGGACTCCATCCTTTCACTACCCACCCAGGATGCAGAGGACACCAGTGATGACCTCATTTCGCCCTACGCCAGCTTCTCCTCCACAGCAGATCGTCCCGTGCCTCTGCTCAGCGGCTGGCTGGACAAGCTCTCACCTCAAGGGTAAGGGCTGCTGGGAAGGGAAGGGAGAAGGAGGGAAAGGAAGAAGGATGAGAGGTAGGATCGCCCACGGCATGCGTTCCCAAACACCGAACTGACCTTAGCTTCTTCCTTGTTCAGAAACTATGTGTTCCAGAGACGTTTTGTGCAGTTCAATGGCAGGAGTCTGATGTACTTTGGCAGTGACAAGGTAGGGGCCTGGGGCTGTTACGTGGAAACCAGAGACAGAAAGATAGGGAGGGCTGAGCACTGAAAGGATTGGAGGCCCATGGTAGAAGGATGGCCACAGCAGCTTCTGAGGTAGCTGGCACAGCAGCTCTAACCAAGTGGTGGTTTGGGTGCCAATCTCATGAAAGTTCAGCGCACACAGGGGTGCGCTGCCCCCGTGGGTCACTGGGTTTTCTTTCCAGGACCCCTTCCCCAAAGGTGTGATCCCTCTGACTGCCATCGAGATGACCCGAAGCAGCAAGGACAACAAATTCCAGGTCATCACTGGCCAGAGAGTATTTGTGTTCCGCACGGAGAGTGAGGGTGAGGGTCAGAACCCACTGGGTCAGGGTGGAAGGGAGGCTAGGATAGAATACGTCCCGCTGACCTGTCCCCCACACCAGCTCAGCGGGACATATGGTGCTCCACACTGCAATCCTGCCTGAAGGAGCAGCGCCTCCTGGGCCACCCCCGACCCCCTCACCCACCACGACCCCTCCGCACCGGCACGTTAGAGTTGCGTGGACACAAGGCTAAGGTGTTTGCTGCCCTGATCCCTGGAGAGTTGGCGCTGTACAAGAGTGAGCAGGTAAAGAGCAGCTGGGCTGGTGAGCCTGGCTAGTCCGTTCTGGAATCTCACCGTGTTGTGTGCCCCCGACCCTGCTAGGCCTTCTCTCTGGGCATTGGGATCTGCTTCATCCAACTGCAAGGCTGCAGCGTCCGGGAGACCAAGAGTCGAAGCTTCGATCTGCTCACGCCCCATCGTTGCTTCAGGTGGGGCCTAGACTGGTGGAAGGCAAGGCTAGGGTCTTCTCAAGAGGTGCAGAGGGCTGGAGGCATTCTCCAAAGGATATCCACGGGTATAAATGATGAGATGATGAGTTTCAGTGGGCATGGACAAGGTGGCAGGAAATGAAGGGGATGTAGCGAGGCTGCTAGAGTCGCTTGTCTAACATGCCCAAAACCCTGAGACTGACCCCAGCACTGCATAAATATGGTAGTGCTTGTCTCTAACCCCAGCCAGGGGATCAAAGAAATCTTCAACCATATAACACGTTTGAGGTCAACCTGGGATGAATGAGACTCTGACGAAAATTTTAAAATAAAACAAAATAAAGTTCTGGCCCAGAAGTGGCCTCTACTAGCTCTGGTAGGAATGGCCACTGGGATAGGATGTGGAGGGAGGTCCACGCCCATGGACTGGCTGTCCACCCCTCAGCTTCACAGCCGAGTCTGGGGGGGGCTCGACAGAGCTGGGCGGCCGCTCTGCAAGAAGCAGTAACGGAGACCCTGTCTGACTACGAGGTGGCTGAGAAGGTCTGGTCAAATCCGGCGAACCGGCGTTGTGCGGACTGCAGGGCCTCCCGGCCGGATTGGGCTGCTGTCAACCTGGGCGTCGTCATCTGCAAGCAGTGTGCAGGTGAGGGGTGGGCCTCAAGAAAACAAATGGTGGGGAGGAGGGACTGGCACGGGAGGGGGGACGTGGGAGGACTCAGAGTGCTCTGCCACACGGCTGTCACACGCTAACAGGTCAACACCGGGCCCTGGGCTCTGGGATCTCCAAGGTACAGAGCCTGAAGCTGGACACCAGTGTCTGGAGTAATGAGATAGTGCAGGTAAGGAGTCAGAGGACAGGGGAGGGGAGGAATGGACAGGGAGCACCCAAAAGTAGAGTTTGGGTCCGGCTTGGGGACTAGGCTGTTTGGAGACCCTTGAGTTCTGGCCACTCATCTTTGCCCTCTTGTCATCCTGTAGCTGTTCATTGTCCTGGGGAATGATCGTGCCAACTGCTTCTGGGCAGGGGCACTACCCCCAGGTGAAGGGCTGCATCCGGATTCGGCCCCTGGCCCTCGGGGAGAGTTCATCTCCCGAAAGTATAAGCTGGGTCTCTTCCGGAAGCCCCACCCTCAGCACCCAGATCACAGCCAGCTTCTACAGGTAGGAGGGACAGGTTAGTGGTGGGGGGAGGGGGCTGCAGTCTGTATTGGAATGCCTAGACCTGGGTGATAAAGGCTGCTTTTGGTGAAAAAAAGGCAGTCCCTGGGGGTGTTCTTAGATTGTGTATGAGGCTGACAGAGACCCTTCCTTCCCTTTAGGCACTGTGTGCAGCTATGGCGGGACCCAACCTGTTGAAGAACATGACCCAGCTCCTCTGTGTTGAAGCCTCTGAGGGAGAGGAGCCCTGGTCCCCTTCAGCCCTCAATGGCAGCTTGCTTAGCCTTCTACCATCAGGTCATCCTCCCAAGGAACTCTTCTCTCTCCCCAGAAGTTCTCCATTTCCCCATTGCCTTGTCTATTGCAACGGCAGGTTCGGCAGTTTCCTAACCCCTTAGACTTCCTGAGGTCAAAGGATGACTGATGAGGGCCTGAGGTCACTATACTAGTCAGGATGTGCCCTAGTGTTAGGACCCTGCCATCCCAACAGCATCAACCGGCAAGGCAGGTCTCATCTTCCTGCGGACATTCTTATTGCTCAAGCGAGTGGCTGATTTAATGGTGTTGGCCATGCTCCAAAGTGCTCAACTAGGGCTGCCGGCCTGGTTGGGTGGTTGGTGGGGAGAGAAGTGGACAAGCACCAGGCTAGAGGCCTATGTCCCTTTGTCACACTCTTCCAAGCTGGGTAGTGAGGAACTCACCTTCATCGGGCTGCATGCCATGCGCTGGTGGGATTGGATCCCATGCTGTCCCATTGGATGCATTTTTCCCAAGGGGGCCGTGCCGTCCGTGTACTCTCCTCACTGACCACCTCTCCCCCTGCAGACTCCTCCCCCGGAGTATACAATGAGGTGGTGGTGCCTGCCACTTACAGAGGTTTTCTGTACTGCGGTCCCATCAGCAGCAAGGCAGGAGCCCCACCCCTTCGCAGGGGCCGGGATGGTGAGCGGGAGCTGGGGGGTGGCCGGAGCCAGGGCCAGAGAGTGGGTTAGGTGGGGACGTGCTGCAGAGAGGCAGGACAGAGCTGGCGTAGCTAAGTTCCCTGGAGTGGGCTGGGATGCTGAGGGTGAGAGAGGGACCAGGCCAGGTCACCAAGCGACAGTTAAGAGCTTTGCTCTGAAGTCAGACCATCTGGGTCCAGCGTCCATTCTGCTCCTTCCTGAGCAGACTCAGGCATGCTGTGCAGATGGCAAGCCTCAGTTTTCCCAGCTGCAGAACAGCATTAAATATAAACCCACTTGGTAGAGTTAATGGGAAAATTCTGTAGTGTCAACCGTAGAAAGAAGGCTTGACATGAGTGTGTTCAAATGGGGTCTGTGCCAATGAGGAGGATGACAGCTCCTGCATCCATCTTCCACTTAGCTCCTCCCCGCCTGTGGTGTGTGCTGGGAGCAGCCCTGGAAATGTTTGCATCAGAGAGCAGCCCTGAATCCCTCAGCCTTCTCCAGCCCCAGGATGTTGTATGTCTGGGCGTAAGCCCTCCACCTGCTGATCCAGGTGACCTGGACAGGTGACACTGCTCTCTCCGCCCCTGCTCTTACTAGTGCCCATCCTGGCAGCCCCCTCATTGTCCCCTGCTGTCCTCCTAACCTGGTCTTCTCTGCAGGTTCCCCTTTTCCTTTGAACTCATCCTCACTGGGGGAAGAATCCAGCACTTTGCTACAGACGGAGCAGACAGTCTAGAGGCCTGGATCTGTGCAGTGGGCAAGGTGAGGAGGCAAGACCCCTCTGTACGCTGCTCATGACGTCTCCCCATCGCCACCTCCTCCCACCGTGCTTTCGTCCACTAACAGGCACAGCTGGCTGAGTACTGTGGGAAGCCCTGTGTTTTAAGAAGTGCCCACTCAATATCTCTTTTAGTTTCCACAACTACCTCTGGAGGTACTTTTTAAAAAGATATTTTAAAATTTATTTTTATTTTATGTGCATTGGTGTTTTGCCTGCACATGTGTCTGTGCAAATGTCAGTTCCAGGGTGTCAGAGCCCCTGGAACTGGAGTTTGAGACATCTGTGAGCTGCCAGACTGGAGCTTGGATACACTGGAACAGCAGTCAGTGCTCTTAACCTCTGAGCTATCTCTCCAGCCCTCTTTGGGGGTATCTTTAATGATATATTTTATGGAAGGAGACTCAGTCGTAGAGGCTAGGAATTCATTTGGTCAAGGTCACAGAGCTAGGAGGCAGCAGGACACAGAGGTAAAATTCAAGCCCCTGCCTCTAGCCCCAAGCCTCCCTGTGTTCTGACCTTTCCCCACAGGGCAGCCACCTCTCACTCTTACTACCATCTTCCTGACCCCAAATCTTCCAACAGGCAAAAGCTTCATTTTTTTTTTTCCTTTAATGAAACAGGGTCTTGCTATGTAGTTCTGGCTAACATGGAACTTGCTATGTAGAGCAGCCTGGCCTCAGACTTTAAGCAATCCTTCTCCTGCTTCTGAGCACCGGAATATCAGGCACGTGCCATTGTGGCCAGCTATAGGCTAAATTCATATATCTTACCTTCTTCAGACCTTGACAAGTCGGTCCCTGCCTCCTAGCCTCCTTTCCTGGAAGTAAAATGTTTAGGCTCAAAGCCAGACATCCTGAGATCTGAGTCCTACAACTTAGCCCCTGGAGCTCCTCCGTGTCTGCAGAGTGGGTGTAAAGACTCACCCCTAGGGATGAGGATTAAGTGACATGTCAGGCCCACACACAGTAAGCCTCTCTTATCTGTGGGTGTTGAAATAATGGTGGCGGTGATGCTGATGATGATGACGATCTCTCCCATCCTAAAACAGCTTTTCCCTAGGTTCTGTTCACCTTCAACTTTTCACCCCAGTGCCTTCCTTCCCTCTTGATAACTTCTCAGAAGTTGTGTGCAGCCTGCTGTTCCTCCTTAACCCCTATGGCTGCCTTCCTCTGCCTAGACTCTACTAAGCTGCTACCCCGAAAGTCACTTAGGACTTCTCATGCCCAGAGGCCAGGAGCCATTTTCTGGTCTCCCTGTGTCATCTCTGCCACAGCTGACTCCGCTCACCACGCTGTGGTCTCCTGATTATTTGTTCCAATCCGTGATAGGACATGCAGAGAACTGAGGGGAAGCACTTTGCATCTTTCATAGCAGTTTGGCAGAATGATTTTATCTGTTGAATCTAATTACACAAGTTAAGGGCTTGTATGTCTTTCACTCTCTCTTTTTAAATAGTTTTTACATTCATTATTTTACTTTAAATACATGAATGTTTGTCACGTATGTATGTATGTATGTATGTATGTATGTATGTATGTGTGTATGTATGTAAAAACGAATGTAAGTATGTACGTATGTATGTGCCCACAAAGGTCAGAATAGGGCATCAGGTCCCTTGGAACTGGAGTTGAGGGTGGTTGTGGGCCACTATATGGGTGATAGGAATTGACCCTCAGCTCTCTGCAAGAGCAACAAGTGCTTTAAAACACCGAGCCATCTCTCCAGTCCTCATCTTTGTCTGTCCATCTCAATTTTCTAACAGTTAATTTTTATTACTATCTTTTTTCTTTCTTTTTTTTTCTTTCTGAGGCCAGGTTTTTCTGTGTGGCCTTGGCTGTCCTGAAACTCACTCTGTAGACCAGGCTGGCCTCGAACTCACAGAGATCCACCTGCCACTGTCTCCCAACTACTGGGATTAAGTTTTTATTATTTTTAAGGGAAGTGTTAGTGATAGATCTTAAAAACAAAACCAAAAACTCTAGCACCCTCTAGGTTGTTTTTTTTTTTTTAAACCCATGAAGCTGGAACAGAATTGCTTTGAGTGGGACCCCAAAACATCCCCTTTTCCATACTATCTTCGGGAAAGACTGCCCAAAGCATGGTGAGTCTTCAGTAGTGCTGGCTGGCTACTCAGTCCTACTCTCCCACCTCATTTAGGAAGCAGGCCAGCCTCCCAGGGCTCTCCTGTATGCTGGAGCAAATTGAATGAAAAATTTTCCCCTTCCTTCCCCTGTCTCCTTTGCTCTCTCCCCACCACACTTCCCTCCCCCTTTCTTCTGGTTTCCTTTCATGGTCTCTCATTCTCATTTGCTTCCCCCAACCCCTTGTCTTTCCCTACCTTACCTTCCCACCCTTGTCCGCCTTCTGCTTCCACAGTGGTTCTCCCCGCTCAGCTGTCACCAGCTGCTGGGCCCTGGGTTGCTGCGGATGGGCCGGCTGTGGCTGCGGTCCCCCTCCCATGCAGGCCCAGCCCCTGGTCTCTGGCTGTCAGGGTTTGGCCTCCTTCGCGGCGATCATCTCTTCCTGTGCCCAGCGCCCGGCCCTGGTCCCCCTGCTCCTGAGGACATGGTGCATTTACGGCGTCTCCAGGAGATCAGTGAGCAAGGGTGTGGATAGGGCTTTTAAAAGGGTGACCGTGGGCGAGTGTGAGACTGGGCCTATTTTATTTTGGGGTTCTTAGGGGAAGAGGAGAATGTAATAGCTCAGATACAAGTTCTGAAGTGAAACTACCTAGATTTAGACACTGTTTCTATCAATTCCTAGCTGTGTGTTATTGAGGAGTTATTGGACTTTTCCATGCCTTGGTTCCCTAATCTTAAAATGGACAATAATAGTAAGACTTCTTCCAAGGGTTAGAATGAGGTTCAAATAAAGAAATACATAAAAACGTTTATCACAGAACCTGGCAGGAGGTAACTTGTACATACTCGATACGTGTTATCTGTTGGCTGGGACCAGGAGGAGAGACTATGCATCTTCACTGTTGTCTTCTCAAAGAGGAAGACGCTAGAATAATGCTGTAGGACTCTAGGAACAAGAGACCTGGGTTTTAGCTCAGCTTTGCCATTCTATAGCAAACAATGTAAGGCAAATTACTTGTCCTCTGAGCAGTCATATGTAACCCAGGCGTAGCTGCGTGTAGCTCACCGGTGGAACACTGTTTGTAAGGATGCTAATCAGGCACCTACATACCTTAACTAAGAGTCTTTGCTAGGATGATGTTGATTCTCCTACAGGTGTGGTCTCTGCAGCCGACACTCCAGATAAAAAGGAGCATTTGGTCCTGGTAGAGACAGGAAGGTAATGTTCTATACTGCGTGACTCTTTGAACCCAGCTTCCCCTCACCCCTCCATTGCCTGCTTCCTCAAAGTTGCTTCCCATTTAGGGGGAACTGTCTGGGGTGGTGTTGCTGCCCCCTGCTGGTGTGTCTGGAAAGTCAGCTCCACGCGATCCTCCGCTTCTGCTGATCTCTGAAGCTGCCTCTAACTGGGCCTTGTTGGGTCTCAGGACCCTGTATTTGCAGGGGGAAGGCCGGCTTGACTTCGCAGCATGGAACACGGCCATTGGGGGTGCTGCTGGAGGGGGCGGTACAGGGCTGCAGGAGCAGCAGATGAGCCGGGGAGACATTCCTATCATTGTGGACGCCTGCATCAGTTTTGTCACACAGCATGGTGAGTGGGCACTGGTTGACACCGAGCTACTGGGAGGGGTTGGAGAAGCCAGTGTGTCTGTGTGTGTGTGATTACCTGAAAAATGACACCAGACGGCCATGTGACTCTCTGAGCCTTAGTTCCCTCATCTATAAAATGGGACCAACGATCCTCATTTTCCAGTGAGATGGTGCATGTCAAGCAATGAGTATAGGGCCTGGCAGGATGTCCCTGCTCAGAGGTAGCGCTGGCGTGGAGGGTGAGAGGGCACAAGAAATATGAGGATTCAGAGATGTGGTGGACTGAGAGGAGGCACCTATGAGGCAAGAGCTAAGCTGGGCAGGCCACGCAATCACTGAAGGTCTGAACAGAACGAGTCTGTAGAGGAGAGAGTGTCCAGGACTGAAGGGTCAGCAACGGAAAGTGGTCTGCTGGATTCTTCGTGGAGTCTGGCCCGATGTATCTACATTCCCTATGAATTCTTTTTAGGAGGCTGGATATTGAAAAAGAAGAAAAAAAAAAAACACTCATAGAAAACCAAGGAGGTTATAGGTCCTGGGTTCAATCTCAAGCACCAAAACCAACTAAGAAACCAAACAAAAGCAAAACAAAACAATTAGGCCTGCTGGTACAGGCCTGTAGTTACCAGTACTCAGTAATTTGAGGCAGAAGGATTCTCAGTTCAAGGCATACTTTGGTTATGAAACAGGTTCAAGGCCAGCATAAGCAACTTAGAGAGACCTTATCTCAAAATAAAAAATACCAAAAGGGCCAGGCAGTGGTGGTGGCAGCAGTGTCACAGGCCTTTAATCCCAGGAGGTAGAGGCAATCGAATCTCTGTGATTTCGAGGCCAGCCTGGTCTACAAAGTGAGTCCAGGACAGCCAAGGCTACACAGAGAGACCATATCTCAAAAAACAAAACAAAAACAAAAAGGAGGGGGATCGGAAGCTGAAGGTATTAATATGGGTAGGTTCTTACTTGGCATGGGTTTAATCTTCAGTATTGGGGTGGGGGGAGACATATTTATGACCATACAAAGAGTTGTATTTTACCAGTCACAGCCATAGTCAGTGGCTAATGACATTCTTCCCACCTGGGCAGCATTCTCATTCAGTGACCTCCCACTCACCAGTTTCCTCCATCCCTTTTTAGCTTCCCTAGTGTATGAGAAATCCAGTCTGAGGCCCCAAGAGAAGGCCCTGGGGTGGGCCACCTTTCTGTCCAAGGTCTTTGCTTTACCACACTCACTGGATAGATATTGATTCAGGTGCTATCATGTGGCTTTCAGAGAGGAGGTGACAGTGAACAGGGACAATCCTGAAAGGCTCATAGGCTACTGGAAAGATGGGTATTAAGAGAACAAACATCATCAGCTCTAGTTATTTGCAGACATTATGTTCTATAAAGACAGTGCAAACACTTAATTGGCAAATACTGAATCTCAGTATCTCTCCCAAGAGAGAGACAGGATTAGAGTCCTCCGAACTTCTGGGTAAAAGAAGTTATTATTTTTTTTAACCAAAAAAACAAAAAACAAAAAAACAAAAAAAAGCCCTTATTTTATATGTTTTGTTGTGTAAAGGCAGGTTTTTTTTAGCTATATGGTTGACTCATTGACACTCAGCTCAAGGCCAAGATCAGCACAAACCTGTGCCTGAGTGAAGCTTGTCTAATGCTCTCTGTAAGCCACATCACAGGATTCTCATGCTTTGGAACACGACACAGCGTTTCAGCATTCTACATATTCTGGAGGGGGGCGTTTTTAAGCAGCAGAATCACTAACAGAAAGAAAAGGAAGGCAGGACTAAATATTTCACTTTGCTGGGGATACAGCTCAGTGGCAGAGTATGTGCCTAGTATGTGTGGGGCCCTGGTTTCCATCCTTAGTTCCTAGAAAAAGAAAATATATATATATATATATATATATATATTTGTTTATAACCTGAGACCTTAGCTAGGAGCCTGTGTGTGAGAAAAGAAATGATTTTTTTTTCTTTACTTTGAATATGTTCACAAGTTACTGTGGAGACACCAGAAGTACACATGACCCTCAGCAGCCACAGTATCTACATCTGTATATCCAACCAATCAAAGACAGAAAATTTGAAGAATATTGTAGAGATTATGTATAGGGATTTTTTATCATTCTTTACATTGTATTAGGTATCATAAGTCATCCAGAGAGATGACTTATGTGGGGTTATATATAAATACATCACTTTATATAAGAAACTTGAGCATCCGTGGATTTTGTTAACGGCCACATACCATGGGGAGGGTGACAGAGGGCCTGCTGGGTGGGCGGCAGTATGTCTTCACATAATACTGAACAGACACTGCTGCTGTTTTCAGGGCTTCGGCTGGAAGGTGTGTATCGGAAAGGGGGTGCTCGGGCCCGCAGCCTGCGACTCTTGGCTGAGTTTCGGCGGGATGCCCGGTCAGTGAAGCTCAGACCACGGGAACACTTTGTAGAAGACGTTACTGATACACTCAAACGCTTCTTTCGGGAGCTTGATGACCCGGTGACCTCTGCAAGGATGCTGCCCCGCTGGAGGGAGGCTGCAGGTACTGGAGACTCAATCGGGATCTCCATCTTCCTCCATCAGCATCCACACAGCTCTCCTTTCCCAACATTCCCCACCCTGGGTGATCGTCCAGAGACTTGGCTTGGGGAATGTCCTAGTTTGCTCTCTGTTGATGGGATGAAACATCATGACCAAAACCCAACTTGGTGAGGAAAGGATTTGTTTGGCTTACCAGTCTATCGTTGAGAAGGAACCATGGAGAGCTGCTTCCTGGCTTGCTCCCCGGGGCTTGCTCACTTGGCCCTCCCGCATCACATGTCCACAGGCCAACCTGGTGGAGACGGTTCCTCAACTGAGGGTCCCTCCTCCCTGGGGACTCCAGTTTTGTGTCAATTTGACAAAAACTAACCGACACAGGGAGGTAGGAGGCAGAAAGAGATATAGCCATCCTGGGGTTGTTTCTCAGAATATCCCTGCCCCCAGCATCCGTTCCCTCTTCCTGGTTGCTCCCCACCTCTCCTCCCTTCTGTCCCTAGAGCTTCCCCAGAAGAATCAGCGCCTGGAGAAATACAAAGAAGTGATTAGCTGCCTCCCTCGAGTCAACCGCCGAACACTGGCCACCCTCATCGGGCATCTCTATCGGTCAGTGAGGCCAGGCCCTCATCAGCTTCCTTTCCTGCTCCTTCATCGCTTCAAACCAATGCCACAATCCCCTTAGTTAATTAATTTCACTAATAGCTCTTATGTGAGGGCATTGCAGCTAAAGCTTCAGAGAACGAGCTTGGGGACTCTGTAGACTTAGGTTTTAATTTGGTTCTTCCATTCGAGTCATGTGACCTTAGCTTTGGTCTGCTTGTTTTTAAAAGGAGGGTGACGTAATGAAGTTTCTACCTGACAGGTTGTAGGGAAGTAAAATGAAATAATCCATGTGAAATATGTAGTCTAGCACATGGCATGTTATAAATAATATATATATGATCATAAATGAGTAGAACTCAATGTGATGGTTATATTTTTTTATTAGTCTATCCCAGGTAAGGAATTGGCTCTAAGAAATAAAGATTATTAAAATGCAGACCCACCTTTACCAGTCTGTTAGGAGAAAAAGGCTTAGAATGTAGGTGCATCTCTGGCTATGTTGTATTGGTTACACAATATTACAGAGGGTTGCCAAATATCATTACCAAATCCAGTCCCTTGCCTGGCTTTCCAAATGAAAGTCCGAATGAAAGGCCACACCCTATTATTGAAAGGTGTCCTATGGCTTCTTTTGTAGTACAGCAGCTGAACTGAGAAGTTACAACAGAGAGCATATGGCCTGAGGGACTAAAATATTTATTGCCTGTCCTTTACATAAAAACTGCTCTAGTAATAATCACCCATACCTTAAATGTGTCCCTGAGATATTCAAAGCTCCTTGAGACCAATGCTGTGTTATTCATTGCCATAGCCTCAGCATTAGCCTAGAACATGGCATTCAGTAGAGAGGTAACAATTGTTTGCCAAACTAGCTGGGAGCGGTGGTGCATGCCTGTAATCCCAGCACTCGGGGAGGCAGAGGCAGGTCTCTCACATCTGAAAGACCAGGCAAGCTTGATCTACAAAGCGAGTCCAGGACAGCCATGGCTACACTGAGAAACCCTGTCTTGAAAAACCAAGGGGAAAAAAAAATGTCTTCCCAGTTAATGGATGTGTCGGTGAAGTGGTGAGAGCATGGACTAGACTCCTGACTCCAGTGCCCCTCTCTCTCTGCAGGGTGCAGAAGTGTGCAGCTCTAAACCAGATGTGCACACGGAACCTGGCCCTGCTTTTTGCACCTAGTGTGTTTCAGACGGATGGGCGGGGAGAGCATGAGGTTCGGGTACTGCAGGAGCTCATCGACGGCTACATCTCTGTCTTTGATGTAAGGTTCTCCTGACCCTGCCATACAACCCCTCTGTCCGACCCCTGTGGACTCATAGTCTAGACCCTCATCCCAAACACCCCAGCCTACCTCCTCCCAAAATCCTGGGCTTCCTTCTCCAACAACCTCAACCCCAACATTCTCTTATTATTGATTCCTGACTCTTCAGGGCTCCAACCCTCTTATCCAGATCCTGTTTGACCTTGATATCTGCCCTCCCTGCTTCCCTCCTTTCCTAGCAGTCCCTGAAATGACTTTGGCCCTTTTGCAGATTGACTCAGACCAGGCAGCTCAGATTGACTTGGAGGTCAGCCTCATTACCACCTGGAAGGATGTGCAGGTAATGTGTCCTGACCTTAGACTGCAGAGTGGGGCAGGAGGGACATCACCATAGAAAACGAACCTTCTGCCCACTAAAGGAAGCTTCCTTTCAGCCTCTTTTTCTGCACATTGACTTTTGGCTCTTTGGTAGACAGGGGAATCCCCATGAGAGAAGTGCTTTGGCCAGTGTGTTTGCTTCATTATTCCACCATGGAGATCCTTAAGTACATCTCTTTCTTGGTGATACTGAGTATTAAGCCAGGGGCCTCACACGCCGTAGGCAAGCATTCTGTCACTGAGAGCCATTCTCAGTATCCTGCTTCTAAGTACAGGAGATCTCAGGAAAGTCAAGTGTGATAGTCCAGGCCAGTAATGCTAGCTCTTGGGTTGAGTAGATCAAGAGTTCCAGCCACATAGCTGGGCTTGATGGGGCACGCCTATAATCCCAGCACTCAGAGAGGCATAGTCAGGAAGATCTCTGTGAGTTCGAGGCTAGCCTGGTATACAAAGCCGTCTAGGAGAGCCAAGGTCACAAAGAGAAACCCTCGGTGTGTGTGGGGGAACCCAATTAACAACAACAACAATAATAAATAACAATAAAGTTCAGCCACATAGAGCTCTGCAGACCAGGAATGGAAATGTAGCTCAGGTGCAGTTCTTGCCTAGCATTCATGAAGCCCTCAGTTGGAGTCCCGGCATCTTGGCATGGTGGTAGCACATGCCTATAAGCCCAACTCTTAGAAGGTAGAAGCAAGAAGATCAAAAGTTTAAGGCTGGGGCTGGAGAGAAGGCTCAGCAGTTGACAGCACCAGCTGCTCTTCCAAAGGACCTGGGTTCATTTCCCAGCACTCACATGGCAGCTCACAACTGTCTATAACTCCTATTTCAGGAGATCTGACACCCTCACACAGACACACATGCTGGCAAAACACCAATGTACATACAATAAAAATGAATAAGTCATTAAAAAAATATTTAAGGTCATCCTCACCTACATAACAAGCTGGGCCAGCCTGGGTCTATATGAGACCTGGTCTCAGGGTTCAGGGCCAGTCTGAAACCTTTGGGGGATGTGAGGGGTAGAGAAGGGACCCAGGGAGTCTTGACTCTTCTTGCACCCACTGTCTCACACTGTCTGAGGTGACACCATATGCAGCTAAGCACGCAGTTCTCCCAGTCCTGGTATTCTTTCCGAGCCCAAGCCCTGTTAGGGGTGAGGGCCGGAAGGAGACCTTTGTTGGGGGAGGTAGGCATTCTTCCATCTTGGTATTTTAGTAATTTCCGTGTCCTCCTTTATCCCTCCTCAGTTGTCCCAGGCTGGAGACCTCATCATGGAGGTTTATATAGAACAGCAGCTCCCAGACAACTGTGTCACCCTAAAGGTCAGTCTTCAGAGACTGGAGGGTCGGGGAGAGGAGGAACAGAAGCAATGATCTAATCACCATGGATGCTCTTGTCTGTATGCTAGGTGTCCCCAACACTGACGGCTGAGGAGCTGACTAACCAGGTGCTGGAGATGCGAGGGACAGCGTCAGGGACAGACTTGTGGGTGACATTTGAAATTCTTGAACATGGAGAGCTTGGTGAGTATTACCACACATCTGTGCCTGTGGACACGTGACCAATGACTTCTCTGTTACCAAACGCAATGGACATTTTACCAGCCACTTAGCCACGTGAGAAGGTGTTCACATTGTGGATGCAGTCCTCTTCTCAGTCCTCTTCTCTTGGCTTCAGCAAAGGTTTCCCCTGTATCTCAAAGGAGGCTCCATTTTCCCCCTTTACCCTGTCTGAACTGTTAGAAGGGCTTGGAATCAATCCTGGGTCCTCTCTTCTTTTTGACCTACATTCTTCCCTATTGCTTTAAATACCACTAACGGACACCCAAATTAAATCTGGTGGGCTGGAAACATCACTCTGTAGATCAGCCTGGCTTTAAACTTATGGAAATCCTCCTGCTTCTTTCTCCCAAGTGCTGGGATGACAGGTATACACTGGCATGCCTGGCTGACAGCCCAAATTCTTTAAATCTCTGGTTCAGATCTCTCCTCTGCACTATATACTTACATACCCAGTTGCCTCCTTGACACCTCCTCTTCTCACAGGTATTACAGTACCTAAGACTGACATTCCTCCCTTCCTAGGCCCCTCCTCCAATAGAAAGCCAAGACTATTATCTGGTTTTTCTTTTTCAGCAAATAGTACTGCGGTTTACTCAGTACTTAAGTCCAGAAGCCCAAGAGCCTTGTGCCCACCACCTTCATCTTTATAATCAATCCGCCAATTGATTAGTCCTATTGATTGCACTCAAGTCTATCACTTTTCTCCATCTCTGTTGTTCCCACCACCCTCGTCACAGTCGCTGTTACCTTTCTGTCTCTCAATACGAACCACTGAAATGCATGGTGGGAACAGCTGGGCAGCATTCCCTCTCTATGTATTGCCTCTCCACAATCTATTTTCTAAAGAGCAGCCAAGTGAACATTTCAAGCATAAACCAGATCACGCCATCCCTATGGTTAAAACCTTCTGATGGGTTCCTAATGGATTTAGAATAAAACTCAGAGTCCTTATCATGACCTTGAGTGTGTGGCCATTTCTTATTTCTCAGACATCCTCCCCATCAGCCATTCTCTAGCCTGTCCCTTTGCCAGAGCACAGGCCAGAGCACTGTTGCCACCATGCTGGGGATCGAACATGGGTATCTGAGAATGGAAGGCAAGCATGCACCACCGAGTTGCATACATCCCTAGTCTGGCCATGTTTGCTGTTTCGTTTCCCCAAGAACAATTTCTTGGCTCGTGGCATTTGTTTTTACATTTCATCCTATAAGATCCTACCTGAGGTTGTGGTGGTGCACAGGAGTAGTCCCAGCAGTAGGGAGGCAGAAGCAGCTGGAGGATAGTCTGTTCTATAGAGAGAGTTCCAGGCCAGTCAGAGCTACATCGTGAGACATTGTCTCAAATCAAAAAAACATCCCAAACCCAAATCAACCAACCAACCAAACAAAGATCATCCATGATCTTAGGTACAGCTTGCTTTGCCTGATATTTCAAATAGATTGATAAGCCTCATCCACACATGCCATTTCTGACAGGCCTTGACTGGCAAACCTCACTTGCTCACTTGCTCGTCTCTTTGTCCCTTTGTTTCTCTGTGTGTCTCTTAAATATTGTTTATTGCAGAGCAATTATTAGGAGCTGGAGAGTTGGCTCAGTGGTTGAGAGTGCCAACTGCTCTTGCAGAGGACCAGGAGTTTGGTTCCAAGTACCCATACTGGGGGTTGGGGATTTAGCTCAGTGGTAGAGCGCTTGCCTAGCAAGCGCAAGGCCCTGGGTTCGGTCCTCAGCTCTGGAAAAAAAAAAAAAAAAAAAAGACAAAATAACAAAAAGACCAAAAAAAAAAAAAACAAGGTAACCAAGTACCCATACTGGGTGGCTCACAAACTGCCAGTAACTCTACCTTCTGGAACCCCTCCCCCATACTTAAAAATACATATCTTTATTTTTTTTTAAGTCATCCCTGGTCTCTATTTTACTCAGCTACTTACTGTTGGCTCCTTCATTAGGCTGTAGCTTCAAGAAAGCAGACCATATGTGTCATTCTCGCTATTGTATCCCAAGGAAAGCATGGCACCCGGCACAGCATTGGGGTTAAAATCAACGTCTGTGGTTAGACGGATGAATGAACGAAAACCTAGTGAGAGATGAGGTTGGGACTCCAGGCTTCGGCTAGTTCTGATTATTACCTGCCTCAACATTTCCCTTCAGAGAGGCCACTGCACCCCAAGGAAAAAGTTCTAGAACAGGCCCTGCAATGGTGCCAGCTTCCAGAGCCCTGCTCAGCCTCTCTGCTCCTGAGAAAAGTCTCGATGGCACACGCTGGCTGCCTCTTCACAGGTGAGCCTCCTCCCTCAGCCCAGCATTTCCTAGCCCTCTCTCCTGAAGGCCTCCACCCAGCATTGCTCTTCTGTGCCCAGGAGTCCGGCGTGAGAGCCCACGGGTGGGGCTGCTGCGGTGTCGAGAGGAGCCGCCTCGCTTGTTGGGAAACCGCTTCCAGGAGAGGTTCTTTTTGGTGCGTGGCCGCTGCCTGCTGCTGCTCAAGGAGAAGAAGGTGATGCCCTGGTGCTAGGGGAGTGAGATACTGGATGGCCAGTCAGGCATCAAGAGCCATAACTGTACCAACCCCTGACCCCACAGCCCAAATCTTCACCAAGCTCATTGCTTTCCTGACCTTCACCTTTCTGACTCCTTGAAGACATGTCCCAATGTACCCATGACTTCTTGATCTCCCTAACCATGGTGTGTTCTTGTACCTCTCAGTCTTTCTGCCTCTGTTCATGTTCTCAGAGCTCTAAGCCAGAACGGGAGTGGTCTCTGGAAGGCGCCAAGGTCTATCTGGGGATCCGCAAGAAGTTAAAACCTCCAACACCGTGAGTTTTCCTCTCTACCCCTGACCTAAGGTTTTCCCACTCTATTACCTGTCTGGCTTTTAGTTACCCTACCACCGGTCTCCTTTGCCTTTTAGGTGGGGCTTCACTTTGATCCTGGAAAAGATGCACCTGTGAGTACCTCCTAGTGAGCTTCTTCTCTGCCTTTGCCCTGCTGTCTGTCTGCCCGTCCATCCGTCCATGTGTATATATGCATGTATCTATGCACGTGGAGGTCAGAGGTCAATTTCAGGTGTCATTCGCTAAGACCTGGGGTTTGCCAGTTAGGCTAGGCTGGCTGGCCAGTGAGCCTGAGAGCTGCCTGTCTCCACCTCCCCAGGAGTGGGGTAATAGGCCACCATGCCAGCTTCAAGGTTTTTTTTCTTAATTGAAAAGTTATGTGTATGGGTTGTTTTGCCTGAATATAATTTCTGTATCATGTGCATGCCTGGTGCCCACAGAGGCATAGGATCGTCTGTATCTGGGATTACAGATGGTTATGAACTACCACGTGGGGGCTGCTGGGTGTTGAGCCCAGGTCCTCTGGAAGAGCAGCAAGTGCTTTTGACTGTCCTGGAACTCACTATGTAGACCAGGCTGGCCTCGAACTTATAGAGATCTGCCTGCCTCTGCCTCCGAAGTGCTGGTTTGCCCTTTTTCGACATGAGTGTTGAGGATCCGACTCCAGTCCCTGTGCTTGTACGGCAAACACTTTACACCAACTGAGATATCTCCCTAGCACTGCCCTGTCCTCTTCCACCCTCCCCTTCTCTATTCCTTCATGCCTTATGCTGGGACATTTACTTTCCTGAATCACTCTGTTCGCCCACAGCTGTCTGTCCTGCACTGATGAGGATGAGATGTGGGACTGGACCACAAGCATCCTTAAAGCCCAGGTGAGGAAAAGGGAGAGGCTGAAGGCTGGGCTTTTGGTGGCTCTGGGGGCCAGCCACACCCCCAGTGCCTCCCAGGTCCACTAGTGCCAACACCTCACTGTCTCCTCAGCACGATGACCAGCAGTCGGTGGTTTTACGCCGTCGCTCCTCTTCTGACCTTGCTCGTCAGAAGTTTGGCACTATGCCCTTGCTGCCCATCCGAGGGGATGACAGCGGAGCCAGCCTTCTGTCTGCCAATCAGACCCTGGTGAGACTCTCCCCCCGTCATGTCCTAAATATCTGGTTCCTGCCCTTACCCTTGTCGTATTGTAGGAGGAAACAATGTGCCTGCATGCCAGATGCCCTACCCACTTACCCACGACCCTCTTGTCCATGTTCTTTGTGCCCTCGTTGTCCACCAATGCCTCCTATTGCCAGGCCTCACTTTGTCTCTGTCTCTTCCTCCCCTCATCCCCCGCTCTACCTGTGTCCAGCGGCGACTACACAACCGGAGGACCTTGTCTATGTTCTTTGTGAGTATTGTGTTTGCTCCAGCCATGTGTCTGCCAGCCGTGAGTGTGGCTGCACCCTGGTGTGTTCCGTGTCTGTTCTGACACAGGCCATCAATGCATGTGTATCTGACAAGATGAACAATGAGAGGTGATAGGATGAAAGGAGAAAGTAATTACAAAGCTGAGAGATAGAAAAAAAAAAAAAAGAGGTTAGAGGACTGCTTTTGGAAGCCAGATAGATCTGAAGTCAAGCCTCACCGACTACCATTTCCTTACTGTGTGATCCAGGGCAACTTAACTCCTCTTCATCTCCCTCTCCTGCAGTATGACCCATATGTGTGTACATATATGTACAGGTTGTTGTGACATCATATAGGTCAAGTATTTTATAACGTCTGATTCAAGGAAGAACTTGGTCAAGAACTAGTAACATAGTCACTCTAACACTGCACCCATCCTCTGCTGTCCCATTTCCACCCAGCCAATGAAGTCACCCCAGGGGTCTGTGGAGGAGCAAGATGAGCTGGAGGAGCCTGTGTATGAAGAGCCAGTGTATGAGGAGGTTGGGGCCTTCCCTGAGCTTACCAAGGACACGACCTCCTTCTCTTCCACATGGGAGTGGACAACCAAGTCAGAGACACCCCTTACCAGCCAGAGGTCCTTTGATCAAACCCCCCTCTCCAAAGCAAGCCTGTTGGGTCAAGAGGAGAGGACGCCTGACCCTCCTCCAGGCCCCCCTTCAAAGAGCAGTCCTCAGGCACGGGGATCCCTGGAGGAGCAGCTGCTTCAGGAGCTCAACAATCTCATCCTGAGGAAGGGAGAGCCTGCCATGAGTCCAGAAAGTCCTTCCCAGCCTGCCAGTCCCCAAACCCCCAGCCCCACCAGCCTTCCAACACAGACCCCCAGTTTGACCACCCAAAACCCCTGCACTTCCAATCCACCCTCCAGCCAGACCCTCACATGACCCTAGGGCCAGCAGTTGAGGAAGCAAGTAAGCAGAGGAAAGGCCAGGCTGTCACCATGGCAGATACTGCTGCGAGCGTCTTCTGCCCTGGATGGATGAGTCTGGAGTCCGGTATGTTACCATGGAAGGAGCACTGAACTGAGATCCCTAGAGACTGTGCATCTCAGGGAAGCTCGTGGCCCCTCTCTGGGCCCAGCTCATTTGTCTGTACTATGAAGTCACTAAAATAAGGAGGGGAGTGAGCATCAAACTGTTTTTCTGAGCTATAAGCCCTAGTATTTTCCCTCAATAAGGGCAGCTCTTGATTTATATATTTGATATAGGGGTTCAGTGAGAGTTTTGGGAGCATAAAAATTATTTTACTGCATTAAAGAAAAGTAAAAGTTTGGAAGCTACAGATGTGAACACTGTCCAAATCTGCTATTCTACTTCCTATGTGCTGGAACTACCTTGAGGCCCTAGAGTTGGATGACTGATTGGGGTTGGGGCAAAGGGGAGCTGAAAAAGAATGGGTCACTATTAATAAACTCTGGAACCAAAAGGCTCATTTTTTTTAACAGCATTCATTCATTCATTCATTCATTCATTCATTCATTCATTCATCAGCAAATATGTATTGAGCACCTAACTGGTGCCAAGTTCAATGACACAATGTGAACAAAACAAATAGGGACCTTGCTCTTCTGGAGCCAGCAGAAAGGAAACAGAGAATACACACATAAATCAGAGCACAGGTGAGTTTAGTACTTCAAAGAAACTGCCTGAGATGGACCGTGGATGGGAATGAAAGCCTCTGAGGGGCAGAAACAAAGGCAAGGAGCTGGGAATGCTAGGAGCAGGAGAGGGCGGGTAGCAGGGCGGGCAGCAGGCCTGAAAGCTGTGCAGTGGGAAAGGTCCTGGCCCTGTGGGCGGATAGCAGCAGCTGGAGCAAAGAGTGGGCCGCAAGAGAGGCAAGACAGAAAGATAGGGGTAGGCTCGGAATGGCTGCCCATGCGTTTAATCCCAGCACTCAGAAGGCAGGGGCAGGTGGATCTCTGAGTTCAAAGCCAGCTGCCTGGTCTACAGAGTGAGTTCCAGGCCAGCCAAGGCTACACAGTGACACTCTGCCTCAAAAAATATCATTAGAAACAAAACAAAAC
This sequence comes from Psammomys obesus, assembly GCF_907164565.1. Classification (NCBI taxonomy): domain Eukaryota; kingdom Metazoa; phylum Chordata; class Mammalia; order Rodentia; family Muridae; genus Psammomys; species Psammomys obesus. The sequence continues at coordinate 212,052 of NW_026596040.1, read as the reverse complement.
AAAAAAATAGAGAAAATTGGGAGGACACAAGAAAGCAGAGAGAAGCGTCACCAGAGATTCTGACTAACACCTTCCCTAGTAGCACACCAAGAATGCTGTACAAGTAACTGCTTGAGGCCTTTCTCCCTCTCAGCTGTAAACCTGCAGTTTTCTAGGAATTTCACTAAAAAGCCCATGATAAGGGTAGAATATGTAATAAACCCCTTGTGCAACACCAGTGGCTTTTGGGTTTACTGTATTAGAATTCCATCTGTCTCCTGAGTTACCACATGTATTTCTCTTACCAAAAGAGATAGAAAGAAAAGGGGGAAAACTTTTTAGCAGTGTAATTGCTTTAAGAAGCAATGATGGTGCACGCAGAGGCAGGCCTATCTCTGTGAGTTTGACGCCAGCCTGGTCTACAAAGTGAGTTCCAGGACACCCAGGGTTACACAGAGAAACCCTGCCTCAAAAAACAAAAACAAAAACAACCCCCCCAAAAAAAACAAAAACAAAACAAAGTGGGGTATGGTAGGGCATGCCTTTAATCCTAGCACTCAGGAAGGCAGAGGCAGGTAGATGGCTGTGAGTTCCAGGCCAGCCTGATCTACAAAGTGAGTCCAGGATAGCCAAGGCTACACAGAGAAACCCTGTTCTGAAAAAATTAAAAACCTAAACCAAACAAAAAACAAAGTAATCTGAGAACCACCAAGAAAATATACATGGCTAGTGCTAAGACAATGCATTGCTTTCTCTCCCTCGAGGAGTCCATACCCATGCCTGGGTACATACATACTTATCCCGACACTCCCTTGGAAAGCTCATACCACACACACATCCTTACTTGGGTATGTCTGATTTTCTTCTGGTTGGATTTTCTCTTCACTCTTGTGCTTTAACCTATATTAATTACTTTTTAATAAAACTTACAACCCTGCTTCTTTATGCCAGTGAGTCTTGAAACTCCTTCCATTATCAAAGCCACAGATCCTGGTTTGAACTGAATTGAGATCTCTCAAAAGTCCAGGGGAAGTCCTCAGGGTTTTGAGGGTGACAGCGTGGAGCCTTGTCTCTGTCCTCTGGAGAATGACAGGAGGAGAGTGCTTTTTGCAAGGGGCCATTCATCATATCCTTGTAGCTTGTATTCTATTTGGACTTCAGGCATTTCCTTGGGAGCAATTACATTTTAAGCATGTTTAAAAAGAATGTTGTTATAACTCTCTTTTCAATCACTGGCCACTGTAAAAACAGTAGGTTGTGGGGAGACACTGGAAGCAAGGAAGCTGGATATTAGACTAGAAAACTGGTAATGAAGTCTTGGAGTAGGATGGTGGTTTTGGAATTTGAGAGAAATAGGTCACTAGGAATGTTCTCTTTCTCTCTCTCTCTCTCTCTCTCTCTCTCTCTCGTTTGTATGTGTTCTGAAATAGAACTTATATTTTTTACTGATGGAAGGGTTGCTGGATAAAATAAAGAGCTCATTGTGGGGCTGGGGAGATGTTGCTATATGACTGTGAAGAGCTGATTCAAATTCCTGGAACCCATAAAAAAGCTGGACTTGTAGCGCCAGCACCGTAATTCCAGTGCTGGTAGAATCTTCAGGCTAGCCTGGCATGCACAGTAGAAAAACAACAGAGACTGTCAAACAAGGTGGAAAGCAAGGATCAACACCCAAGATCGTCCTCTGACACACTGACACACATACACACACATTCACACTCACACACCACGGTAAATTGTGGGGCATAAAGCCTGAAGAGAAGACCCAGAATGATGACAGGTGCTTTCCAGGCCGCACACTCCTTCACAGATACCATTAGCGTCCACTGGAGGCCAGGATGTACCTGCCTTTTTTCCTCTGGGCTGGGTCCTGCGGGCTCCGGGCGTATTTCTTACCCCTCTCACGCTAACAATTCCAGTTCTGCGGGGACTAGGAAAAGGTGTCTCCCTTTGTCAGAGGCATTTTCGCTCAGGTGTCCAGTGACTCAGTTTCCCTGGTCACCTGGTTTCTTGCACAGGGACTGGTGATATGCATATGTAAATGAATGAGCAGAAATAATTACAGGCTGAATCAGTGGCTGTACTAGAAATAGAACCCAGGCGTCTTGACTCAGAAGCTCCAGGTTCTTCCGACCGGCAGGCGCACGCTGCGTCCGCCCCGCGGCCGGGACCCTTCCGGGGTACTGGTAGCAATAACTGGTTCAGTTACTTTACTGCCCGTGTGTGCTTCCGCGCCGGGCGCGCAGCTTGACGAGCGTGGGCGGAGCGGGCCAACTCTGGGGCGGAGCCTCGTCGTGGGCGGGGCCTCCCCGAGTTCCGGAGTGGAGTGTCTGCCAGCCTTTGCTGGAGCCGAGATGCAGCCGCCGCCCCGAAAAGTGAGATTTGCCCGGGAAAGGGGAATTTCTGGAGTTCTGGGGGAGCGGAGGGAGCCCGCGAGCACTAGACTCGGGGTGGGACACAGGGAGTGGCAAGGAGATGAAAGCCTAACACAGAAGAAACCGAGGAAACAGCCCAGCCTCTTTCGGGCCCCGCCCCCTCACCGCTCCCTGTGAGATGTTTTGTACCCCACACACGCCGGAGTAGGGTACCAGGCAGAGGATCTTCATCTTTCTCTTTTAATCCTACAGGTGAAGCCAGCCCAGGAGGTGAAACTTCGCTTTTTGGAGCAGCTGAGCATCCTTCAGACCCAGCAACAGAGGGAGGCGGATCTGCTGGAGGACATCAGGTAGCCCCAGACCCCTCACCTTCACATGCTCCATCCTCGTAGGAGCGAGCGCCACTCTCTGCTCAGCATACCTCTGTCAAGATTGGGCGTTGTCAGGATGAGCTTTCTGGCCTACCCATTCATGATCCTCACCTTAGGCCTGCCCCTTTAGATACTGGAGCTACATACAACAACAGAGAGCCCCTTCAAACCACCCGGCCCCACACCACGCTCCCCACCTCCACAGTCAAAGCTTAGTATATAACCCCGCTCCTTCTTCCAGACCTGTTGGAAGTGCTGGAGCCAGGTCCTATCAGTTCTCTCACCTCCAGACCCACAGATGGTCCTCCAGGGGTGGGAGGTTCCTGCTGGGGCTTTGAGCAATAAGGTGAAGCTGACCTGTGTTGTAGCTGCCAGAGGTGATCTCAAGGACTCTTGTCTTTCAAGACCCACTCCCTCTGGATGTAGTCACACTCTGGGCTGGTTCCCTCTTCCTCCTGCTCAGGCCAAGGAGAGAATTGACGTGGGAGAACAGTAACAAACAGTAACCCCCCTCCCACCCCCTCTACTCCACAGATCCTACAGCAAGCAGAGGGCAGCCATTGAACGGGAGTATGGCCAGGTATGGACTCCTCTCTGAACCTTGCCTCTTGTTCTAGCCTCCTTTATACAGGCAGCAGTGGCCTCCACCCCCTTATTGTGGTCAATAACAAATACCTGACTAACTATTTGATGTTTTTGTTTGTGAGTTAATTAGAATAAAGTGATCTTATTAAGACATTTAAAAAAGAACATATATGTAGAATCAGCCAGATTTGTTTTAGATCCCTGCCCTACTGCCTCCTTAGCTATGTGATCTTGGAGAAGTTACTTAATATTTTTGGCCTCAATTTTTTCCTCTGTAAAATGGGAATAGCAATAATAACACCAAACTCCACAGAAGGTTATAAGGATGAAATGAATTAATGAATGTAAGGCATTTAGGAAATGTATATGTTATATATCCAAAGAATGGTATTGCAGACCCTGGTTCCAATTTCTCCCTGAGTTGGGCTTGAGTCTTCCTAAAGGGCCTGCGCTGTGATGGTTTCTCACCAGGCACTCCAGAAGCTGGCCGGGCCATTCCTGAAGAGGGAAGGGCAGCGGAGTGGGGAGGTAGACAGCAGGTGAGTGGCACAGAGTTGGAGGTGATGGGGAGCTCAGCCCCAGAGATCTGTGGGGATGAAGACCTAATGAGCTGGGGAAGGCACGTGAGCTGCAGGTAGAGCTGACACAGCAGCAGCGGAGGAGCTGACCAGCAGGGACACTGTGGGTGGGGGTGAAGGGCATGAGCGATCCTGTGGCTTAGCTAATGGGCTGATCGATTGACGGGCTCCTAGGGGGGGGGGGGGGAGCTCTGTGGTGTTGGGTTTGGGGGTCGTCTCCTGAAATGGTGGAGCATTTCTTCAGCACAGACCTTCTCTGGGGAGGGGCAGGACAGTGTTCGGTGCCTGGCGCTGCCTTCTGGATGCCACCGTGGCTGGAGGCCAAACCCGACTTCAGGCGTCTGACCGATACCGTGACCTAGCAGGGGGCACTGGGAGGAGTGCCAAGGAACAGGTGCTTAGAAAGGTACATCTCAGTGGCTGGAAAAAAGGAACCTCCAGCTTAGGATCAAAGGTGGTTTGGGTCAGGATTCTGTGTATCTTTGCCATTAGGGGACAGAGAGCCTCCAGCGGGCACAGGCCGAGGTGCTACAGTCTGTCAGGGAGCTGAGCAGAAGTCGGAAGCTCTATGGGCAGCGAGAGCGTGTGTGGGCCTTGGCACAGGAGAAGGCAGCTGATGTCCAGGCCAGGTGGGCACTTGAATGGCCAAGTAGGACACCCAAGGTGGGGTGGAATCAAAGCATCAAAGCTGTGCCTGACTCTTGACTGTTTTTGCCTGCACAGGCTGAACCGAAGTGACCATGGGATCTTCCACTCTCGAACTAGCCTCCAAAAGCTGAGCACCAAGGTTTGGGGGATAAAGGCATATATATATAAGGGTAGAGTAGCCTAGTGTTTTGGGGCCCAGTGGCATAAAAGTAAGAGATTGGGTTGAACCTAAGCTTCCAAATTTCCTAGTGGTTTATTATCAGGCACGCAGTAAGCACTCAGTGTCTCTGAGCCCCATTTTCTTCATCTGTATAGTGGAAATATTACCTTTTTTGTTTTGTTGTTCATAATTGCTTTTTGAGTAATTTTACATGCTAGGCAATATTCCATCTCTGGGAATACAGTAAGAACAGGACTAATAGAGTTCCATCCTCACAGCCTGGTTGAGATGAGAGTATGTGAATAACCAGATGAAAATGCAAATAAAAGTACTGTGATGAAGGGTAATAATTGGGTGCAATTGAGAAGGAGACCTTACTGAACAGGTGGCCTTGGTGTCGGAGGCAGCCATGCCGAGGTCTTTGGGAAGAACATTCTGAGGAGAGGGAATGGTGAGTGCAGAAGCTACGGAAGAGAGTCACTTTGGTTCAAAGAGCTGAGAGAAAGGCCAGTGTGGCCACACCACTATAAACAAGAAATGTGCACTTGAGAAAGGTCAGCGAGGTTTTAGGAGTCAGCTCATGTAGGATCTGGTAAACTACAGTAAGGCACGGTGTATGTTTTTATATATGTGCAGCAGCCGTGAGAGGGTTGTTAAGCCAGAGCTATATGTGAAGGATTTAGTGTAGTGCCAGACATGCAGTGAACATTCAATAAGGTGAGATCCATTCTGGTTCTGGGTTTGGGGTTGGCTTTGGAGGGACTCTGAGGGTTCAGGGCTCCCTGTTGACTCTGATTTCCACTTCCTAGCTGTCCGCCCAGTCAGCTCAGTATTCCCAGCAGCTGAGAGCAGCCCGCAATGAGTACCTGCTAAATTTGGTGGCCGCCAATGCTCACCTTGCCCACTACTACCAAGAGGAACTGCCAGCACTGCTCAAGGCCAGTACTAATCCAGATCACTCCTGCCCGCAGTGAGTGGAGATGCCATCCTTCCTGGTCTCCCCAGGCGGGCCAGTGCTAGTGCTCAGAATGACTAGAAGATGCATATGTGAATTCTGGGTCTGACTCTTGATGACTGTGTCCTACAAGACATTTGACTTCATAATCCTTATCAGAGTTAACCCCAGTTTGCCCACATCACAACATATCACAACATTTGAACACCAGTGAGGTTCACAGAGAATGGATGTGGACATTCTTAAACTGGGAAGTGGCTTAAACGTGACAGAGTTTGGTTAGAAGCAGTAATGTCCCATCCCTCATTTCCCTATCATTTGTGTCTATGCCCCATCCATGGATAAAATATCTACTTTGCACTAGAGACCTTGGAGAAGGTCATGTGTACCTCATGTACTAAGGTATCTTGGGGTTCTCTCCAGGTCCTGGTAAGCGAGCTGTCAGAATACTTGAGGGACCCCCTGACTTTATTAGGCCACACGGAGTTGGAAGCTGCAGAGATGGTCCTGGAACACGCCCGCCATGGGATGAAGGCGACTTCCCAGGTGAGGGCTGGAGCTGTGAGTGTTGATGCTTTCTGTTCTTCACATACAGCATCTTCCCCACCATTGCCATTCTCACCTTTCTTTCTTCCAAGAAGGTCTGGGGACAGGTTTGGGTGGATGGCAAGCCAGTGACTGTACCTTATCCAACCCTAGGTAAACTGGGAACAAGATGTGAAGCTGTTTCTTCAGGGGCCTGGAGTCTTTTCCCCCACCCCACCTCAGCAGTTCCAGCCAGCAGGGGCTGATCAGGTGAGAACACCCTGCTTGTGGAAACAGGCCAAACCTAAAAGTAAGTGTGGTTTAGACCCCTTGTCTCATTGTCCCTGACCTAGTGTTGATTTGGTGACTGTTTAGCCTCAGACAAATCTCATTTACCTCCCTCCCATCTGAACACAAACACATGGAAGTTCAGTCCCTGTTCAGTCCATGTTCTCTTCATTCCACTTCTGCCATTCCACTCTGATCCCATTCCTGGGCCTGTGTCTACATGAGTACATACTTTTGTCCACAGACAAAGGCATTCACTCTACTCTTTGTCCCTGACACTGGAGGTCAAGATGAAGAAGGAAAGGGCTGGAGAGTTGACTCAGTGGTTAAGAGCACTTGTTCTTGCAAAGAATCCGGGTTTGATTCCCAACATACACTTGGAGGCTCACCCCCTCCTTGAGCACCGTGCATGCATGTGGTGCACAGACATATATGCAGGCAAAACATTCATACACGAAATAATGAAATCAATCTAAAAAAGAAATTAAAAAAAAAAAAGATGAAGAAGGAAAAGGAAATGGTGAGCAGGACCGACTTGGGTTTTTTTTTTTTTTTCCTCAAGCATTCCTTGTCTCCTTCAGGTGTGTGCCCTGGAGCGGGGAGCAGGAGGCATGGCTGGAGAGAGTGGCCTGGAGAAAGAGGTTCAGCGCTGGACGAGCAGGGCTGCGCGGGACTACAAGATCCAGCATCACGGGCATCGGGTGAGGTGGGGGTGCAGGTACTAGTTGTGGGTAAGAAGAGCTGAGAGATGGGACCATGGGGCAGACAGGAAGGGAGGGAAAGGAATTTGAACACAACAGTATGATGCAGTAATGAGTGCAACAGCTTAGTTTTGGAACTAAACTGTCTGGGCTTTGTATTCTCTTCTGCTGCTTATGAGTTCTCTAACCCTGGGTAAGGAGTGATTTCATCTCTCTGGACTTTGGTTTCCTCATCACTAAAATGGAGCCAATAATAATACCTGCCTCATAGGGAGCGTCGATGACACAATGCAGGTGACGCAACTTGCAAAGTACCAGGCTCAGAGCATGGGCCACAATATCTCCACCCGCCTCTGCCATCTTCCCCAGGTCCTACAGCGACTGGAGCAGAGGCGTCAGCAGGTCTCAGAGCGAGAAGCTCCAGGGCTAGACCAGCGGCTACAGGAAGTGAGGGAGAATATCCGAAGGGCGCAGGTGAGCCACAGCGCTGGTCTCAGAGCCACAGTGAAATCCTGCCTCCTTGGGCAACCTCCCTCCACTGTGGTAGAGAAGAAGAGGAAAACAGAGAGTAGACACAAGTAGCCAGGTTCCACTTCTCTGTTTCGCCTCCTGTCAGGTGAGCCAGGTGAAAGGCGCTGCCCGGCTGGCCCTGCTGCAGGAGGCTGGCCTAGATGTGCAGCACTGGCTGAAGCCAGCCATGACCCAAGCCCAGGATGAGGTGGAGCAGGAGCGCCGGCTTAGTGAAGCTCGGCTGTCCCAGAAGGACCTCTCTCCTACGGTGAGTCCCCTTTTCATCTCTGACCATACATACCTGGAAGTCTAAAGTTCCTTGTTAGAAGGCAGAGCCTCTAAAATGGGAATCACAATTATCTGATTCAGAGGGGGTACCACAGGGCTTCAGTGATCCTTCATAATTTCTGGCATGGAGAATCCTCAATAAACTTATACTATGGTGATTGAAAAACGTGGTTCTGGGAGCAGTCTGGAGGTTGGGTGTCAGCTACTCCACGAGGTCACATGAGCTACTTATGAGCCGTGTGACCTTGGGAAATGACTCACCCTTAGTGAGCCTCAGTGTCTTCAGAAGTAAAGTGAGTTTAATATAGTTGTACCAAATAATGCTGGGTTATACTGAAGCTTCGGTGAAACAGTATATAGGTAAAATAACTTTATATTAAGCATCTAATTGCCTTATGGGGCTTTGGTTTTGAGACAGGGTGACTGGTTGAGGATTCCCTTAGAAAAAAGAGTTGGGTGTGGGAGATACCTGCAGTAGGTGAGACGGTGTCTGTTCTCGACTTCTCTCCAGGCTGAGGACACTGAGCTTTCTGACTTTGATGAATGTGAGGAGGCTGGGGAGCTCTTTGAGGAGCCTGCCCCGCAAGCCCTGGCTACCAGACCTCTCCCCTGCCCTGCACATGTAGTGTTCGGCTACCAGGTGTGAATGGGTGTGGAAACTTCAGATGGGCAGCAGGGGTGGGGGTGGGGCAAATCTTGAATCCTTCCCTGTGGGGCTCAGGCAGGACATGAGGATGAGCTGACTATCACAGAGGGTGAGTGGCTGGAGGTCATAGAAGAAGGAGATGCTGATGAATGGGTTAAGGTGAGTATGGGACCCTTGGGTGAGGGGCAATGGGAAGACTTTGTGTGTGGGTTCCAGGGACTCATCCAGGCAATGCTGGAAACGAGCATGGAGAGGAGCCAAGGTCATGGACTTTGAGTAAGTCTGATACCTGTTCACATTGCTGGGCGAGCAGGCTCGGAACCAGCATGGAGAAGCAGGCTTCGTCCCTGAACGGTATCTCAACTTCCCGGATCTCTCCCTCCCTGAGAGCAGCCACAGCCGAGACAATCCCTCAGGAGGGGAGCCCACAGGTAAGAAAAGGAAGTTATGGATTCAGGGACCACAGGTATAGATAGAGGTCGCTGGGTGGTTGTGGAGTGTCTTGCCACACTCACTGCCTTTCTTCGTCTCTCCCGGGCTCCTGTAGCATTTTTGGCACGCGCGCTGTACAGCTACACTGGACAGAGTGAAGAGGAGCTAAGTTTTCCTGAAGGGGCACTCATCCGCCTGCTGCCCAGGGCTCAAGATGGCGTGGATGATGGCTTCTGGAGGGGAGAATTTGGGGGCCATGTTGGAGTCTTTCCGTCCTTGCTAGTAGAGGAACTGCTTGGCCCCCCAGGACCATCTGAACTCTCTGAGCCTGAACAGGTGCAACTTCATTCTCCCTCTGTTCCCAAGTATCTCTGGGTTGACCCTTTCTTCTTCTTCCTTTTGTTTTAAAAAATATTTATTTATTTTATTATGTGTATAATGTTCTGCCTGCATGTATACCTAAACATCAGAAGAAGGCACCAGATCTCACTATAGATGTTTGTGGGACACCCTGTGGTTGCTGGGAATTGAACTCAGGACCTCGGGAAGCGCAAGCAGTGCTCTTAACCTCTGAGCCACCTCTCTAGCCTGGGTTGACCCTTTCACCTCAACAATGCTCCATATTAATCTTTTTAAAAAGATTGATTTACAGTGGTATTCTGCCTCTACATATATGTGAGGGTATCAGAGCCCCTCAAGCTGGAATTACAGGCAGTTGTATGCTGCCATGTGGGTGCTGGGATTTGAACTCAGGTCCTTTGGTAGAGCAGCCAGTGCTCTTAACCACTGAGCCATCTCTCTCCAGCTCTCCATATCAATCTTAAAGTCCAGTTTCCTACCCCGGTTTGCCTCCCGTGGTGGCTTAGGCTTCCCTGTGTCCTTTGGCTAGTGCGAGAAAAAGAGAAATGAAGGCACCCTTCATAGATGTTTGGGGACTTTAGGAAGATAGGCCTGAGTACAAATTGCTATAGCATGAGCTTGGGTGATTACTTCTCTGAACTGTCTTCTTCACGTATAAAATAAAAACAACAGCCCCTTTAGCACGCTCACCGTCATGGAGGTGTTTAGGTAAACTCCTTAGCTCTGTGGTACTCAAGAAGTGTTTGGATTTGTGTTGCTCTGTCATGACACAGCAGGAGAGTCAGAACAGCCCAGTTCTAGCCAATGCTCTGCTAAGTGACCATGATTCAGATATGGCTCAAACTGAATCTCACTTCTACTGTAGCAGCCATCAATATACATAGCTCACAGGGTGGTGGCGAAGGTTGAATAAATATTTGTATATGCAGTGTTGGCAGAATAGGCAACACATAATAACTATTCAGTACATATTGGCTGTTAAAATATACATCAGTCATAGCCCTCATTTGGCTGCTTTTGGTATTGAGAAGAAATAGGAGAGCAACTGAGAGGAAACGCTGGTTAGACTAGGAATGACTGTGTGTCTCCCCTATCTCCAGACGCTGCCATCCCCTTCTCCTCCCAGCTTCTCCCCTCCTGCACCCACCTGTGCCTTGGACGGACCCCCTGCACCTGCTCTGCCTGCAGGTGAGTAGAGAGAATTGGAGCCTGGGGAGCGTAAGCAATGGCAAGGAAGAAGTGTGGACTCTGCCTTATCCTGCTCCTGTGTGCTGTTGGCGTGACTTGCAATAGGCAGGTGGCATATTGATGGGGAGGGAAGCTTGGATGTGGAGCCAGGTTCAAACTCATCTGTCACCTATAGTATGTTGGTGGAAACTTAATGGGTCTGGTCCTTAGTATGTTTTATGTTATGTCTTTGGAGTTAGGGCTAGCCTTGAACTAGGTGAACTAGCACACCTCCTGCCCCAGCCTCTCCTATGGGATTAGAAGTCTGAGTCACCAGCCTACCTTGGATTACATTCTTTATAAAGGGAAGGGAAAGGCATTGCTTTATTGAATTGTTAATCAGGGACTAGAAAGTTGGCTCAATGGCTAAGAGCACTTGTGGCTCTTGCAGAGGACTCAGGTTCGATTCCCAGCACCCATGTGGCAGCTCACAGCCATCAGTAATTCCAGTCCCACGCTATCTGACAACCTCTTCTGACCCCAGTGGGCACCAGGCATATATGTGGTGCACATACATACATGCAAGCAAAACACTTGTACACATAAGAAAGAAAAAGTTGCCTAAGATGCCTGTTAAGAGTATATAATTTTCTGCTGATATACAGCAAACATAGCTGCTTTACATTTAAAAACTTAGCTATCCTTTCTCACGGCACGTGTGTGTGGGTTTTTTTTTGTTGTTTTGAGATAAGGTTCTTCTGTGTCATAGCTCTGGCTGTCCTGGGCTGTCTTTGTGGACCAGGCTGGTCTTGAGCTCACAGAGATGAGCTTGTCTCTGCTTCCCGGGTGCTGGGATTAATGGTGTGTGCGCCACCATTCCCAGCATCTTCTCGTGGCATTCTTACATTCTCCCCAAAATGTACATTTTCTTCTTTGTGTCCTTAAACTCTGAAATACAGTACTTATCTTTGGATTATTTTATTTATTGGGGGGGGGGAGAAGTATTGCTGGGGATCAAACTAGGATCTTGTTCATGCTAGGCAAGCATATCTACCACTAACTTATGTCCCAGTCCACAGCCCCCTATTTTTTACCATGAAATACTTAACCTTTCTAAAATGTTCTAGTATTTCCACCTCCTCCAGGCACCTTCCCTGACTCTAAGGTCACCACCATTTCTTCCAGCATTCCCACATCACTTGAATAGTTTAATTTTTGGGTATTTTTTGTGTCTCTCTGTCTGTGTGTGCATGTTTGTGTGTGTGTGTGAGGGAAAGAGAGAGAGAGAGATATTATGGGATTCTCAATAGCCATTTTGAGGGGGAGCTTTGCACTCCACCCCCTTTCTTTGGTACTTTGTACAGAGTACTTGTGCATTAAGTATTTGTGGAGGATGGATGGACTAATGGATTTTATAGCTCAGACCGGTGATTTTTTTTATTTTTTGCTATGTCAACAAGTATTTATAAAGTGTCACTATCCTAAGTGCTGGAGATGCAGTATGGAGCCCAACAGAGACTGAGAATTGACTTTCGGTTTCTATTTTTAGACAAAGTCCTAGACTGCCCTGGACCCCTGGACATGTTGGTGCCTCGACTCAGGCCGGTAAGGGCCTCTGCCTTGGAGGGTCATTCCTATGGGTCCTATTTTGTTTGCTGGGCTGAGGTAAGAGAGGGATATTCCCAAGAGGGACTTTGGTGCACTAATTATGTATGTTCTCTGCAGATGCGCCCACCACCTCCCCCACCAGCCAAAGCCCCAGATCCTGGCCATCCAGATCCCCTCACCTGAAGGCCTTGGGGGTCAGTGCCCCCACGATGCTGCTGCCCCTATCTTTCTGCTGACAGAAACCACCCCTTCAATGACCTGGAGCGACATAGGCAAAGCTGCAATCTTCCCCCACGTCCACCCTCACCTCCAGGGTTAGAAACCCTGTTCCTGTTTGTGGGATTGAACCCACACCTTCCCCCTATTGTTTTCCTGTCATCTCTGGGCTGGAACTACCCTTTTGACTTTCTGCCATCTCCCCATATCTAGGGTGGTAAGGTATCCCAAAATCTCTGGGGCTGGAACCCATCCCCCAAAGCCTTGCATGGCTCTGGCTCATCTGTGTCTTCACCCTGCCTCTGTGGCCAACCCCACCCTGAATGCCAGGGTCACTAGGCCTGTGGCCAGGAGAAGAGCAGACCTTGGAAGTCAGAAGGAGCTGGAGCCAGGATGCAAAGCAACTGTAATGGTCTGAGCGGATTTATTGACAGTGAATAAAGGGCATGAAGTCCCAAGCCATGAAGTCCTGGGCCTCTTGTGCCAAGATGGCAAGGAGACTAAGGTGCTATTGCTTTAGGGGCCCACCATAGGTAGGCCTGGTCCCAACCACCACACTCTAGCATGTGGAGTGAGGGTTGGGGGTAGGCAGGCCGGGCAACCTGTTGGCAGGTGGGAAAGGGAAAAGAATGAAGGGCTGGGAAGTGGAAGGGGCTCCTCCTGAGGTCCCTCAGCCCAGGACTGTGTGACTCTGGATGGAAGTAGAGCTGGTCCCTCAACTGAGGGGCAGTGTTGTCCAGTGGAGGGGAGAGCCTTCATGGCTATCCATACCCTGGCAATGCCTGCTGGTAATCCACCGGCACAGTGAAGACCAAGTCTTGGAAGAAAGGAAGGGGAACAGTGTTGCTTTCTGGTCAAGCTCTGATCTTCCTGTACTCCTGGAGGACACCAATGCCCACTTCCCACCACCAGCCAAGGAATCTATAACACACGCTAAGCTTATAGTTCACCCCAAGGGCTCAGGGAGTTGATGGGCTTGAGTGATTTAGGTAGAGGCTGGAAGGGTGAGATTACCTGATCTTGAGCTCAGGGAGACTCGCCTCACATACCCCCTGCTTCTGGTGGTAGACACTCCTGAGAGAAGGGGAAGTATTCAGTGGGAACAGGAGGTGGATCATATAAATGTTGCCCAGAGTGGGGACAGTCAGATGTGTTCACCATTGCCCAATGCAGCCCTGGCCATGTCTTCATACCTCCTGACCTGAGGTGTCCAGTTTGGTTGGCTGTCCATTTGCCTCTTGACTAGGCAGCCCTGGGCTTGGGCCTCTCCCTCTAGTGCTCAAGTTCAGTTCTGCAGAGGTTCCAGGGGTCCCCTCAAGTGTACAAGGGACTAGGCTGACATCCTTGAGTCCTCCGTTCTGCACTGGGTGGGTGGCTGCGGCCTGGGAGGGTGGTGCCTCGGGGAGCAGCCTCTCAGTGGCAGCGGACCCTACCCTAGGCTGCCCTCCCCCAGCTGCCTGACTACCCCCTGGTTCCTGAACCCCACCAGAGCCCCAGCTTCTGTCTATAGGGGAACCATCACGATGTTCGTGTAGGCCATAGCGCTTCTCGATGTGTGTCACTCGGAATCTGTGTGGGAAGAGAACATTGCAACTTAGGGGTTACCTAAACCTCCCTCCCTGGGGCTGATGGCAGCTTCTCTGGCCTCGGGTAGGGAGGCCTCCTGAGATTGTAGGATGCTCTGTATAGAATGACCCCAGTCATTCAGAGGAAAGAATTGGGTCCCACCTTTGTGAAGGACGGGATTATGGGGGCCCCATCCTTTTTCTTGGACAAATGTATACCCACCTGCCCACTGAGAATACAGTGGTCTCTCCAGGTCTGGGGCGGCCTTTTCCTTCCTTAGAACGACCCTGACGGACAAGTGGGGGCCTCTTGCTGCGGCTGCAGTGAATGCAGGGAGCTGCAGAGCCAAGATGCACTGTGTGATGATGGGAAGGGGCTCCGTCCTGCAGGCTGGAGGTGGCATCCACACTGGACCACAGCAAGGAAGGGAGCAGAAATGATATGTTTATTTTCCTTCCTGCTGTCTCCCCCTATTCTTTCAATATGCTCTTTAAAGCTCCAAAACCCTTCCCCAGTCTCCAGCATCCTTTTGTCTTTAATAAATTCAGTGTTAAGCCACGAGTGGTCATATGTTCTTCCTTTCCACCCTGTTTACTGAAGAGAGGAGTGCTTTCCTTTGGGAAGTGACACCAGAGGTGAATGCTAGGCTGGATGGTATCTAGATGGGCAACACTGAAGGATGAAGGATTTCTACAAGACTTCTTTAGGACAGCTAACTTTCTCTAGCCCACCCCACCACCGCTGCCAAACTTCGATGGTACTTGGAAAAACTATTAGAGGAGAGGGTACTCCAAGGTAAGCTAAGTCATGCTGGCCTTTGTTTCCAGCTCACCTGGAGAGCTGCACCGTCCCTTCTCCTTCACTGTCCCCTAGCATCTCCTTCAAGGCCTCAGCATTGGCTGATGGGAGAGGGAGAAGAGGGAGTCGGAGGTGGAGGTCAGGGCAAGAGAAAGCCAGTTTGGGAGGGAGCAAGCTGTTGGCTTCTACCCACCTTCATTTTGGATGATGCAGCGAACAATCCTCTCTACTGTGTCCTCATTCACGTCATCGTCTTCAGCTGAAGGATGAAAGAGGTTGGCAAGAAGTGGGAAATGAGTCAGCTTTGGGGGAACATGACCTTATGGCCCCATGGGTGATGGCTCAAGACATATTCCTTTACCTATGTGCCTTCATGCATCAGGGTCAGAAAAAGTAGGAGAAGAAATAGGCTCCCAAGGCCACCACGAGTGGACCCCTTTCTCTAGCCTTGATTTCAGGGTGTTATCACTCTACATGCAGACTCAAAAATGCATCTTAAGCTGTCTTTTGGGCTTCAGCAGGATTTGGGCTGGGTCTGTCAGCCAGGGAGGCAGAAAAAAAGTTTGGGGAGAAGGGTAAGGGAGAAAGGTGACTTAATCAGGGCTCTAGGCTCCTCACTCACGGGGCTGGAGCTGGGCATCATCAGGCTCTGAGCCTCTAGACGTGCGGCAGCGGTAGCCTTTCTTCTTGAGCACGTGGCAGATCATGAAGCCTACAAGGCCCATGAGGAAGAAGACCAGCACAAGCAGGAAGAGCATGTACAGCCCATGTTGGGGCGGCTCCAGGCCAGGCTGTGGTTCCGACATGAGGCCCTGGGGGGCGAGCACGGGCCAGGGCGCCTCCTGGGTTTAGTGGGCTGCAGCTGGGGACCGGGTAGAATAAGTATCTTAGCATCCTCAATAGGAGGTCCGCCCCACTCCCAAACCGAACCAGGGAGCTGTCCGGACTAAGGGTGCTGCTTGGCCAAGACGGCCACAGGCTGGAGGCCAGAAGGCTTCCACGCAAGCCCTCTGCCACGACCCAGTCCCACTTCTCTGACATCCAGACCGCTATCTTTTACAGCTCATCCCGCACCCCTGTCCCTCCCAAGGACACTGCAGCACGAGATGGGACGAAATTCTCAGGCAGTGAGCAAGCTCAGACATCTCGCTTGAGTCAGTGTTGATACCTCCTCTACACCCGCCTGAGCCAGGCCTCGTGCAGCCCCCTCCCCTCCCTGCATTCCCGGGTCCCTTCTCTTTCGATTCCTCCCATACTGACCACCTGGCCCACCCGGTACCGGTGATTTGGTTCTGTCTCAGGCTCCGGCTCCGGCTCCGGCTCGGGTCCCGGCTCCAGGGGCGTCCTCGTCCGGCTCAGGGCCCCCGACGCCCTCCCGGAGCTCATCCCTTGCTTCCTCCCCCTCCCCCCTTTGCCGCCTCACCGGCTCCGGGCTGGTGGCTGCGGATACCGGTGCCGCGGCAGACGGGGGGAGGGAAGGATGGCGGAGGATGTGGGCCGGTTGGGAGCCGAGACAGGCTCCGGACCACTCTGGCCCGGGAAATGAAGGGGATGGGGGCGCCTCCGAAACCGTCTTGGGTTCCCAAATGCCTACTCGTGTCTTGGGCCCGGGACCAAGGGGCGGAGCGCAGGTGTGCGGGGCGGAGAGCGTGAGCCTTACGCGTGTGTGAACGCAAGTGAGATGTGCGCGTGACTGCACCGCCGCCCCTCCCCCAGGAGGAATGTGCAGCGTGAGTCCGGGTCCTCGTAGGGGGTCGGGAGGTCAAGAAGGGCTTTGACCACCCGTCTAGTCCTCACGTCTGGCACAGGTTCTACCCTCACATTCCCCGGATGAATGGAAAATCATCAATCTTTCTCGCTGTCTGGGGAAATCTGGCTTTCTGCACCTGAGAGGCGCAGGGTGGCCAGATTTTCCGAGGTTCCTAGAGAGGGACCACGGCCCCAAGACCCATTTGGGGTTGGTGGGTGTACGGGATGGCTCCGCTTCCCGAGAATATGACCCCCGCCCAGAATGAAACGGCCCTCGTATCCTCTGAAAGATGCCACGGATCCCCGCCCAGGCTCCGAGTCTCAGATCTCAAAACCCGGACCGGGACAGCACGGGGTGGAACTCCCATAAGGGGCGTGACCTGAACGTGGTCTTAAGAGGCGGGGCGAGGTCTCATGTTCCGCAGAGGTAGGCTGCGTGCTTGCGCAGTACGCACGCTGGGGGTGGGGCTGGCGGCTGGTGGGCGGGCGGGCGGCTGAGGCTCGGGGCCTGGTCCCCTAGCACCATGGCCAAGACCGTCGCGTATTTCTACGACCCCGATGTGGGCAACTTTCACTACGGTAGGGCTCAGGGTTGTTCGGGAAGAGAGGTTTCACGGCAAGGGCTGTAACTCTAAGGGCGGGAACTGATCAACTCTTTTTCTTCCCTCCCCCAGGAGCTGGGCACCCTATGAAGCCCCATCGCCTGGCATTGACTCATAGCCTAGTTCTGCATTATGGTCTCTATAAGAAGATGATCGTGAGTCCTGCCACTTCTGTGGGGGTTTGGGCCTGGGCAGAGAGCTGTAGCCTTAGACTGGGGCTGGACATACCAGGCCATCTACCCTTAGAGAAAGGGGAGCAGGACAGAAGGCAGGGAGAGCATTACCTATGTACAGGGCAGTTTTGCTGGTAGTAATGAGTGGGTGTTGTTCCCCCCCCCCCGATTTAATGGGAGATGTATTTTTGACCTTAGGTGGGACTCCCTTTTAATTTGAGGGCAGACCAGCCTTTGGCCCAGGGTTAGGGGACACTTTGACGACAGGTGTGTTTCTTCCCCAAATCCTGGGCTTCACACGTTAGGTGAGTGTTCTGCCATGGCAGCACACCTGTAGGCCCTCTGCACTGTGAGGCCGATAGTGGTGCAGGACTGAGGATGAGGGTTGGGAGTATTATTTTCGAGTGAGCTTTTTCCGTAATTCCTGCTCCTCTGCCCATTTACCTGCTAGGAGCTAAAGCAACTCTTTGGGGGACAGCTCTGTGCCCCTTTGTGGTGTATGTGCATGGAATGAATCTGACTATGTGGTTTTGCTCAACTCTTGCATCTTCCATGTTATACAGTCACTCTTTCTCCCCAGCTCAGAATTTCTAGCTGTGAGATGGGAAAAATAACAAGTCCAACCCTTATGCACCATGAAGATAGCCAACATCAGTGAGCGGAGGGGCAGGCAGTGTTTGGGAGCAGAAAAGGCTAAGGTGATATTATTGCAAGTCCGTGAATCCCTGAAATTGTCTGTGTGTCCTTTTATGCATTTTATAGGAGAGAGAGAGAGAGAGAGAGGAAAAAAAAAAAAGCATTTCTTGCCCAATTTTCAAACCACTGTTTGAACCTCTACTCCTACCCCCGGTTCCCCGCCTCCCACACTGAGGATAATAAATCTTTGGTTTAGGACTTTGGATTTCAGTTAGGTTGTCATATAGTTCACATATTTTACCCCACAATGAAAAACCCAGAGAAGAGGACAGAACCTGGGTTTAGGAGAGGAGGAGTGTAGAAGGAACCAGGCCTGGGAGAGCTGGGAACAGGGCAGAGTGGGCCAGGAGCCAAGGCTGAGAAGGTAGAGGCTGGGCTGAAGGGCTGAAGATGAAGTGATCTCCAGGGGCCTTGACAAAAGTGGCTTGCCTAGCTAGCAGCCTCTCTCCTTCACTCAGAGAGATGCTGTAGAATAGCAAGGAATAGTGGGTAGGGAGATTGTTATATGTGTTTTGGACAGTCTCCAGGGCAGGTCCAGCCTCGAGGCTGGTGTAGCACTGCCTGGTTTGGTTGCCAGGCACTTTTTTCTTCCTTCCTGGCCTTGTGTGGAACCAGTAACAAGACTGTGCGTCAGGAGGACAGTGAAAGGGACTTTTATTCCTGTGAGACCACGTCTCAGCTCGAACAGATCAAGAGGTTATAGATAGCAAGAGGGTTAGAGTCAGTGGGTAAAGGTGCCATCTCCACGCCTGATGATGACCTGGGTCTGAAGCCCAGTGGTGAAAGGTGGTGACACCTATTAATCCCTGACCTCATTGTGGCGTGGATACCCATCCATCCCGCCTCCCCACTCACACATGTGCACGCGCACGCACACACACAGAAGAAATAAATAATGTAATAAAAATTTTTAATTAAGAAAGAATTTATAGCTACAGAGTAAAAAAATGAGGCAAGATAAATAGACTGATAATAAAGAAATGGCATATATGTGTGTGTGTGTGTGTGTGTGTGTGTGTGTGTGTGTGTGTATACATTTTCCTGAGACTGAGCAGAAAATTTTTAGTAATTCAGACGCCAACTCTTTTCTCTTCGTTTTTGGCTTCCACTTGTTTCCATGGTAGTTGTCACCTGTCCTGGTATTGGGAATGTCATTCAGCATTTAGATGGGATTATAATTAAGTTAGGTCTTGTCTAGTTGGTCACGCACTGGCACCCTCTTCCGGCTGATCTTGTTCTGGCTCGCCCACCTGAGAGGCATCCTGCCTTCAAGGATAAGATTAGGGCAGTGTAGAAGAAATTGAGCAGTACCTAGGCAGTCCTCAAGGTAACGGCTTCACTTCTGTCTCCATCCCTAGGTCTTCAAGCCTTACCAGGCCTCCCAGCATGACATGTGCCGCTTCCATTCTGAGGACTACATTGATTTCTTGCAGAGAGTCAGCCCCACCAACATGCAGGGTTTCACCAAGAGCCTTAATGCCTTCAACGTGGGTGATGACTGGTAAGGGAAGGATGGGTTTTGTTGTCAAGCGCCGGGAGGGAGGCCGGGGGTCACGCGGTAGCAGTGGAAAGAGCCTACTAGTCAGTTAATTATCATTCACTCATTTGTTTGTCAGTAATTACCTAATGGTCATTTGGTCCATCTTTGCCAGGTCCTGTGCTAAGTCTGAGGGATGCAGTGGTGTAGAAAAATGACAAGGTTTTAATATTCTACCTTTGCTGAGTCCTGTGAGGAAGACTACGTCTGACTATGAGTGTGTGTACTAGAAAGAACATTTCAGGGAAAGACTGGTCTTAGATGAAATGATAGAGATGGAACTGAGGTCTGAAAGCAGGAGGGTGAGGGGAGAGATGTGGGTAGGAGGGACTGTGCTTAAGGGGCTGTGGTAGTGTGTAATATGAGGAGTACCAGTGAGGCAGTCCAGAAAATGAATAGAAGAGTGATGTAATGGAGGCTAAGAAGACGACTGGGGCCTTTGTAAAGTATAAAGCCTGAGAAAGCTCACATCTGTAATCCTGACACTTAGGCAGAGGCAAGAAAATTGTCAGTTCAGGGCCAGCCTATACTATTTAGTGAGGCCCTGGTTTTGTTTTGTTTTGTTTTGTTTTGTTTGTTTTTAAGGTAAACAGCTATCTTATATATCAATGGTTTTGTTTCTATAGTAGATGAAGGTCATTAAAGCCAGGAAATGATTTTATAGGACTAGTTTTTAATTAATTAAACTTTTTTTCTTTTTTGGGGAGGCATGGTGGTATGCCTTTAATCCCAGCGCTTGGGAAGCAGAGGCAAGCTGATCTCTACGAGTTCAAGGCCAGCCTTGTCTAGAAAATGCATCCAGGACAGCCAGGACTTTGATATACAGAGAAACCCTGTCTTAAAACACCAAAAAAAAAAAAAAAAAAAAAAAAAAAAAAAAAAAAAAAAAAAAAAAAGAGAATGCTAGGAATTGAATTCAGTCTTTTATGCATGCTACTCATCCCTAACCAGACCAGGTTAAGACAGAGCTTATATTGTAGGCAGAAGACTCAGAGTTGGAACACTAGAGAATGGGCAACAAAACTGAGCCTCGCATTAGTGAAAAATAATAAACATTGTGCTGGAGAGATAGCTCAGCAATTAAGAGCACTGGCTGTTCTTCCAGAGGTCCTGAGTTTACCCACAGGGTGGCTCACAACCATCTATTATGGGATCTAATGTCCTCTTCTGTCATGTAGGCACATAGGCAAATAGAGCATATATGGGGGGTGGGGCAAGTGTGGTTTGAGACAGGGCTTCTCTGTAACAGCCCTGGCTGTCCTGGAACTCTCTTTGTAGTTTATCTTGAGTCACCTGATAAATAAATGGGATAGGACACAGATCCAAAGCCCAGGTTTTCTGTTTGTTTGAGATAAAGTCGTGCCAGATGGCCCCAGGCTAGCCTTGAACTTGACTCTGAAAGCAGCATAGAACAGAATGGGCTATAGCCTCCTGACTTTTAGAATCAGTCTTACTGCACCACATCTGGCTCAGAGCCTAGGTCTGTAAGCGATTTCCTAATCTGTCTTACTGAAAGAGCTGACTTGACAAGTAGCCGGGACTGCGGGATAAAGGCAAGCTCCTTAGTCTGCCCTGCGCACTGGTACCCAAACCTCACCCCCACAGTGCGGGAGTGCTCTGAGCCTCCTCAGCCTTCTCACTCCACTTCCATGTGGCTCCCACGTCTCCTTTCTTTTCTTTGAAAATAATATTTAAAAAAAATGTCACTGTGTGTGTATGTATATGTGTGTATACCACATATGTGGGGACTTGTGGAGGCCAGAAAAGCTCATTGGAGGTGGGGTGACAGGCGGTTGTGTGTCTCCTGATATGAGTGCTGGCAACTGAACACAGGTCCTCTAGCATCTCTCCAGGCTTTCTCTCTCTGTCTCTCCTTTCCATGTCTTGTTTTGTTTTGATTTTCAAGACAGGATCTTTTTATGTAGTCCAGGCTGTCATTGAACTGGTGGTTTTCCCATCTCTGCCTTTCAGTGCTGGGATTCCGGGTGTGTGTCACTGTGCTTGGCCATCCATATAGCTTTTCTTCTTCTTTTTTAATGTTTATTTGTCGTTTATTTTTATGTGAATGAGTGCTCTATCTGCACGTACATCTCCACGTCAGAAGAGGGCACCAGATCACGTTATAGATGGTTGTGAGCCACCGTGTGGTTGCTGGGAAGTGGACTCAGGACCTCTGGAAGAGCAGCCAGCACTCTTAATCTCTGAGCCATCTCTGCAGCCCCATACAGCTTTTCTTGGCAGTGTTGCCCCAGAGTTCTGTCTTCTATGCAGTGTGCTGCTCATTTGTTGTTGAGTCACATACTGTCCTGGGCAGTTTCTTATTCTCTCTTTTTTTACTGGACAGTGTTTCTCTGTGTAGCTCTGGATGTCTTGGAACTCTGCTCTGTAGACCAGGCTTGCCTTGAACTCAGAGATCCATCTGCCTCTGTCTTCCATTTGCTAGGATTAAAGGCATGCGCCATCATGATGGGCTATGGTGTTTATCTTTACATTTCAAAATAATAAAATTTCTTTACTCCTACTAATTTGTAATATTTAGATAATACCTAGTATGTGCTAGGTACTGTTTTAAATGCTTTGTAGCCATTTTCTCTATATCAACAACCCCTTATCAGTCAGGGCGTATATTTTGTACAGATAAGGACACTGAAGTATGGCTTACCTACCCCACCTCACCATCACTAGCGTCATGGGTGAACTTCTGAATCTGGGCTTACAACCATACTTCTCTACTGTATTATCTCTTTTTGCTGTTTTTTTTTTTTTTTTTTTTTTATCAATTTTAGGTGTTGTCTAATAAGCCATTGGTGTGGGGTATGAGCAAATTCATTTTTCTATATCACCCCACTGTGTTCTTCTTTTCTCCCATTTCACAATGCAATAATATCACAGTTTATATTACTAATGTATTTGCTTTCTTGGAAATTTATTTTTCCTTTATTTACTGATTTTTGGTGGGGTGGTAAAGGTCAGAGGACAGTCTGATAGATCAGAATAGATCTTCCTATGGGTTTCACAGATTGAATCCAGGCTATCAGTTTTTGTAGCAAATGCCCCCATCTGCTGGGCCATCTTGTATTGTGGGTTATTAATATTTAATATTGATTTATTTTTAAGTTAAACCGTGGTTATTTGTAAACTAGCTGTATACCCGAATCACCACACAGAGACTAGGATTTATTTAATTAACCTAGAGCACAATGCTGGGCAATAGTCCATCCTAAACCTCTAAGCCCGCATAGTTTCCTACCATTCAGATTTCCCACATTATACTTTTAGTCATATCTTATATTTTATATAAATATGAAATATTTTATATTTTAGTTCATCTCTCCTCATGGTTGGAAGACCTCTCCTGCCAATCTCTCTCTCCTACTCCCCCTCACTTCCTTCTCCTCTCTGGACCCGATGTCCTACCCTATTCTCTCCATTGCATAGCACTGGCTGATTGTTATATTAACAATTACAGAGAACAAATGGTGGCATGTTTACACAAACTTGAGACAGGTGATGCTTAGAATAAGCAGAATGAAATCAGATAATGGGGTAGAGAAATCAGCATTTGAATGAACAAGGGTAAATTATATACATTCCAAAAGAACATTATACCAACAATCTTGATACCCCCTTATTTGTATGTTTATTTGTTTATTTATTTATTTAGAGACAGGACCTCTAGAGCCTAGATTGTATAGCTAACGATGACTTCTGTCTACTTCAGAATGCTATGATTATAGTGTGATCTACTATATCTAGCATCAACTTTTAAATTAAATTAAATTAAATTAAATTTTTGAGACAGGGTCTCATTGTGTAGCCTGGGCTGGCCTAGAATTTCTTTTAGAGACAGTCTGGCCACAAATTCAGATATTGTCCAGCCTTTGGTCCTGAATGCTGGGATTAAAGATGTCTGCCACCACACCCAACCTTTACATTTTAAAATTATATGCTTACATTATTATTATTTTGTTTTGATTTGAGACAGTTTCTCTGTGAGCCCTGCTGTCCTAGAACTCGATCTGTAGATGAGGTTGGCCTTGAGCTCACAGAGATCTCACCTGCCTCTGCCTCCACCACCACAGACCATCTGTGCTTACATCATTATAACTAAAGTGCCAAATAGAACTATTAGTCTATTTTGTCATATAACTTTTTGATTTTCCTAGAATTGGCAATGACATTTTTTTTTCAATTTGCTTAGTTTTCTACTCATCAAACACAAATCTTTTTAAGTCTTGAAAAACCATAAAACTCCCTATACTCTGTTTTTTTTTTTTTTTTTTTGCCATCCTGAGATTTGAACCCAAGGCTTTGTGCATCCTAGGCAGGCATTCTGCCACTGAGCTACTAATGTATTCCTACCTAATCATGTTTTCTTTCATGGTCAGTATATAGGCTGCACTGGTTTCTTGGAGACCTAAGACAAAGGATTTATTTATTTTTTGTGGCACTTTGGGATTGGTTGTATGCATGCTGTACTACTGTGTTTTAATTTTTAAGCTCAATATAGCTAAAGTATTTAAATTTTTAAAGTTTTATTTATTTTATTTTATGTATATAGATATTTTACCTTCGTGCATGCCATGTGCATACCTATTGGATCTTTAGGAATTGGAATTGCATATGGTTATGGGCCAACATGTGGGTGCTGGGAATTGAACTTAGGACTTCTGCAAAAGCAACAAGTGCTGTTAACCATGAGTCATCTCTCCAGTCCCTATTTAAAGTACTAAAAAAACTAGGTACAAAGATGTAATTTACATACAGTAATTTCACCTTTAAAGATATGTATGTATTTATGAGTATGTACATATCTGTGTACATGAACGCTGTGCCATATATTTGGGGTACCCATGAATGACAGTAAGAGGATGTGGGATCTCTTGGAACTAGAGGTATAGATGGTTACAAGCTGTCTGATGTGAGTGCTGGGAACCCAATTTGGGTCTCCTGGAAGAACTCTTGATTGCTGAGCCATTTTTTTAAGTGTAATTCATCTTTTTAAGGTGTCCTATTTGTGTGTTGTGTGTGTGTATGTGCATGAGGACTCATATATATGAAGGGGTATGTATGTATGTATGTATGTGGAGGCTAGAGAGCAACTATTGGCTGCCATTTCTCAAGTGTTATCCATTTTGTTTATGTGGTTTTGAGACAGTCTTTGTATGTAGCTCTGGGTATCCTGTGACTCACTATGTAGACTAGGCTGGCCTTGAATCTACAGAGATCTGCCTGCCCCAGAATGCTGGGATTAAAGGCATTCACCACAAACCTGGCCACCTTGGTTTTTTTCTTTTCTCTACTTCTCTGTGTAGCCTTGTCTGTCCTGGAACTCGCTCTGTAGACCAGAGTGGACTCACAGAGATCTGCTGCCTCTGTCTCCTGAGTGCTGGGATTAAAGGCTTGTACCACCACAGCCTGGCTGCCATTTTGATTTTTTAAACAAGGTCTCTCATTGGCCTGGAACTAGTCAGCAACCCCCTCAGATTTGCCTTCCTAGAGTTGGGATTAGAAGCATAAACCATAAAACTTGACCTTTTTACATGGGTTCTTTAGATCAATTCAGGTCCTCCTACTTGTAACATAAGCACTTTAATTGACCAAGCCATCTAGCTCTGAGGTGTCACATTTCTCAGAGTTTTGATAGAGTGTACCAGGGTACTGAATATTTCCTTCACTCTACAAATGTAGTCAATCCCTTTTCTCCACCTAGCTCCAAGCAACTATTGATCTGATTTATCCTTATATTTTATCTTTTCTAGAATGTTACATAAGTGGAATCATACAGTATGTAGGTGGTAATCAAAGTTGACATGTGGTTTAATGTGATAACAGTGTGCTAAAGGCTTTCAGTTAGTTGTATCGCTGTTAGTATTTCATATGAATAGGGATGCAGTTCTTTCTTTAAAAATGTGTAACCATAGGCCAAGTGCTGGTGATGCAGTTTTAATCCCAGCACTTGGGAGGCAGAGGCAGGCAGATCTCTGAGTTCGAGGCCAGCCTGGTCTACAACGCAAGTTTCAGGACAGCCAAGGCTATACAGAAAAACCCTGTCTGGGAAAAAAAAAAAAAAAAAGTATAGCTTTTGTAATATATAGCAGCCATAAGCAATATCGTTGCATGTTATGATAAACTGTGGCAGACGTCATTTGTTGTCAGTCTCTCCAACCTCTTCTTTTAGCTCAGCTTCCTCGCATTTTCTTGTGTACCTAAGAACCTAGAAACTGTTTGCTTCGCTTCCCAGGTAGAGTACAAACTCCCTGTCAGTTGGACATTTTTATGCTTCCTGTACCATGCTTTGCACAAGGTTTGGCACAAGATTTGGTCCAAAATCTTTGTTGAATGAATCCGTAGATGGCTCAGGTGTGGAGGAGGGGAAGGGAGCTGTAATTGGAGTTTGAGTGGGGAAGGAGGTGGACAACAGCAAGAGGGGTGTCACTCCACTCTCTTTCCTGCAGCCCAGTGTTTCCCGGGCTCTTTGAGTTCTGCTCTCGATACACAGGCGCATCTCTGCAAGGAGCTACACAGCTGAACAACAAGGTGATGTAACCCCGAGTCCTGAATTTTCTGTGGGTCTCCAGATCCAAGGCCATCTAGCCTTGACCCAGAACCCAGCTTCAGTGGTGGGCAGGAAGAAGATTCAATGGGTGTTTATCTTTCAGATCTGTGATATTGCTATCAACTGGGCTGGCGGTCTACACCATGCCAAAAAATTTGAGGTAAGGCTGCAGTGGGGAAGACTGGCTACCCTGAGCGAGGTGGGCTGAATGACAGTGCTGGGGTATCTAGGTAGAAAAACTGTTCCTCTGTTTATAGAGCCATCTCCCCACAGGCCTCTGGCTTCTGCTATGTCAATGACATTGTAATTGGTATCCTGGAGCTGCTCAAGTAAGTATCCCAGGAAGAGATGGGGAGACTTTAGGGACTGGGACCAAGGTTCTTGGCCCAGTCCTGACCTCCTTCCCCACTGGCTTCTCTTAAGTCCTTGATGCTTTTCTCGGTTGGCTCCTTCCTCGGTTCTGCAGCATCTTCTCTGCTGCCTGCTCACATTTCAGCCCACTCTGCACATCGCTTTTCTTCCCGTCTCTAGCCTTCAGGATGGTGCCCCGGCTGCCTGGAAGAAACTGGTGGGATGAGGTTTCAAGTGACTTGGCCAGAAGCAGACTCTAAATAATTCCAGAGCTTGTGTTGGGGAGGAGAGGATTGGGGGATTGGCCTCTTCCCCAGACTGCGGCTTTGTCCTCACACCAGGTACCACCCTCGGGTGCTCTATATTGATATCGACATCCACCATGGTGATGGGGTTCAGGAAGCCTTCTACCTCACGGACCGTGTCATGACTGTGTCCTTCCACAAATACGGCAATTACTTCTTTCCTGGAACAGGTAAGCGATAGGATCACTGTGGGTTTTTTTCTATCTTACAACTCTTTGTGTAGGTGTGTATGTGTTTTGTTTTGAGACAAGGTCTTGTTCTGTAGCTCAGGCTAGCCTTGAACAGAATCCTCTATAATCAGCATTCTGAATCATGGGATTATAGGGTATGTGCCCCTGTGCCCATCTGTCCTTCAGCTCTTTGCGGCGACTGACTCCTTAGCCTTCTGTTCTCATGTATTATGTCTCTCTTCAGAGACACCTCTCCAGTCACTCCATTAAAGTAGATAAACAGGTACCTCACCCTGTTTCTTTTTCTCAGATTACTCACTGCTAGTTGCATTTATTGTAGTTTTTGTTCATTCTCTGTCTATAGCTGTGAGGAGACACCATGGCCAAGGCAGCTCTTATGAAAGAGGGTTAATACATTATCAACATGGCAGCAGGCAGGCAGGCTCTGGAGCAGTTACTCAGAGCCACATCCTCATCCATAGGCAGAGAGAGAGACAGAGACAGACACAGAGACAGACTCTGGACTTGGCATGGGCTTTTGAAACCTCAAAGCCCACCCCCAGTGACACTTCTTCCAACAAGGCCACATCTCCTAATCCTCAAATAGTGCTACTCTGTGATGACTAAGCATTCAAAAATATGAGCCTGTGGGGGCCATTCTTATTCAAACCACCACATTTCTTTTCATTATTATGTACCTCCAACAGTATGAATTTGGTAGAATTTCATTAGGTCTATTCATTGCTTTATCCCCTGTGCCTAGTACACATCTTAGCAGAAATAGTTGTTGAAATGGGTGTGATGGCATATGCCTATTTTCCCAGTAGGCAGGCTCACGAGGCTCAGTTGGGAGGGTTGCCTTAAGTTTGAGGTGGGTGTGAGATACATTACTAGACTTTGTTTCAAAAAAAGTATAAAACAACTTAAAAAAAAATCCAAAAAAACAGAAATCAGGCTGGTGCACACATATGTAATCCCAGCACTCAAGGATGCAGAGGCAGGGGGATCTCTGTTAGTTCAAGGTCAGCCTGGTCTACAAAGAGTCCAGAATAGCCAAGGCTATGCAGAGAAATCCTGTCTCAAAAAACAAAAAAGAAAAAGAAAGAGAAAGGAAGGAAGGAAGGAAGGAAGGAAGGAAGGAAGGAAGGAAGGAAGGAAAGAAGGAAGGAAGGAAGAAAGAAAGAGAAAGAAAAAAGAAAATCAGGGACTGGAGATATGGCTCAGCTGTTAACAGCACTTACTGCCTTTGCAGAGGACCTGGTTCTTTTCCCAGCACCCATATGGCAGCTTACAGTTGTCTGCAATATTCCAGGAGATCTGATGCCCTTTTCTGACCTCCGTGGGCAACAGGCATGCCTGTGGTACACATACATACATGCAAGCAAAACACTCAAAAGTAGAAAATAAAAGTAAATCTTAAAACAATATAACCCCCCCCCCCAAACAAAACAAAACAAAACAAAACAAACCAATCTGATTTCTTTGTTTGTTTGGTTTGGTTTGGCTTTTGAGACAGGGCTTCTGGTTGTTCTGGTACTCACTACAGACCCTCTGCCTCTTGAGTACTGGGATTAAAGGTGTGTACCACCATGTCTGGCTAAATAGAAGTTTTTAACCAGGCAAAGAGGCACATACCTGTAATTCAGATAATCAGGAGGCTGAAGCAGAGGGAGTAAAACTTAGAAGCTAGGCTAGGCAACATAGCAAGTTACATAGCCATGGCCCTGTACTGAGTGAATGCAAGTTGCTGGAGCCGTAGAGAGCATGTGGTAGAGGACACAGAAGGGACAGCTGTGGTGTGGAAACTTCCTGTGCATGATCACTCTACTCACTTTTCTACAGGTGACATGTATGAAGTTGGAGCAGAGAGTGGCCGCTACTATTGCCTCAATGTGCCCTTACGGGATGGCATTGATGACCAGAGTAAGTTCTGAGGACTTCTCCCTGCTCACGCCCCCCAACCCCCTTTTTTCTCTTTCAATTAACCTCTTCTGCCTGGCATTGTCTATTGTTGGGCCAGGTGTCCTTAAGGATGAATGGCCTTCAGAAGGACCATGAACCCCTGGAGTTTGTATGCAATATAGTATGTGTATGTGCGTTTTGTTTGTTTATCTATTTTTCTGGGAAGAAGGTTGTTAGTGTTTATTAGTCACCCAGCAGTTGTGACATCATCCAGAAGTTCAGAACCAGTGGCTGGTTCTATGGGTTGCCCCTTTCCTGGGCTACATGCTCTCTCAACCCCCTTTTTCCTTTTGTTCCCTGTCTCCCCATCCCCTTGGGGTGCCAGGTTGCCCACCTTTGGCCCTCTCCCAGGTTACAAGCACCTTTTCCAGCCAGTCATCAGCCAGGTGGTGGACTTCTACCAGCCAACGTGCATCGTGCTGCAGGTAGCGCCCTCAGCCCCTAAGCGGCCCTGCCTGGGCTACAGGGAGGAGAGCGGAAGACTGACTTCCCTACATTGTGAGGGAAGGACAGTAGAGGACACCGATGCTCTGATCTTTCACGTCACTGTAGCGGTTTTGGGTTTTCCTCTTTGCAGTGTGGAGCTGACTCCCTGGGCTGCGATCGACTAGGCTGTTTCAATCTCAGCATACGGGGACATGGGTGAGCTGCCTTCCTTCTTGTTGTTGTATAAAGTTTTAGTTTCTCTTTTATTATCATTATTATTATTGTTATTATTGTATGTGCATGTGTGTGTATCTCAGTGCCCATAAGTACACATACACACAAACAAAACAAACATCTAATGAAGGAAAAAATATTAAGAGGGTAACAAGAAGGAATCTTTTTAATTATCCTTTTTTTTTTTTTTTTTTTTTAAAGGTTTCATTGTGTGGCACAGGCTGGCATTGAACTTGTGACCCTCCTGCCTTAGCCTCCCAAATTCTGGGATTACAAGCTCAGGTTCCCACACAAGGTGTGGGAATTTGCTATGGACAGCATGCTTTAGGAAGGGTTTTCTGAGAAGGTGAAGTGGGAGACCTGGAGACTCAGAAGGAGTGAGCCATGATAGAAGAACAGGAAATACTGCCCTGGGCAGTGAGAAGGGCCAATGGACCAAAAAAGAGCTACTGTCTTGACAAGAAGAAATAAAGCTGGCATGGCCAGAACATAGTGAGGTGCAGAAAGCACCGGGCTGAGATTGGCCAGAACTTTTAGACCCTGTCATTCCATGGATGATAGAAATTGTTGAAGGATCTTAAACAGGGAAGTGGCGTGGTCTGATGAGTTTGAAAGTTACCGTGGGAGTCGGGGGACAGGATAGGTAGTGGGAAGTCACTTAGGAAGCCATTAACATTATTTGGGGAAGGGCATGTTTTGATGGAGAGAAATAGGGGGTTTGAAGGTGTACCCTGAAGATTAGAACAGACAGTCTGGCTGGCACTCTAGAGTTGAGTAGAAGGCAAGATGCCAGGGAGAATATTAAGCAATACAGAGTGAGGGTGTGCTTTACTTTAAAATTTTTATTGAGACACAAAACATTAAAGTATACTAATAGTTTTTAAAGATTTATTTTTATTTGTTCGTGTGTGTATGTGTCCGTGTTCGCAAGCACCAGAAGAGGGCTGGATTCCCTGGAGCTTTCCAGTGTAGATGCTGGGAACTGTCTGTTCCACTGGGAGAGCAGTAGACGCTAATGCTGAGTTGACGTGCTAGCCCCTAGAGCAGTGCTTCTCAACCTGTGGGTCATGACCATTAGAAAACACATTTTTCTTAGTAACTGCTCACTGCCCTAAGGAGTCCTAATCTTGAGCATACAGCTGAGAGGCAGGAGGGTGTCAGGTGGGGCAGGGTGAAATGCACACTCAGTCCAAGTGCTTGCTACACAAGCAGGAAGACCTGAGTTTGCTCCCAGAACCCCTGTAAGAACACTAGGCCCAGTAGTACAGCACTTACCATCCACAATCCCAGCCCTGGGGAAGTAGAGTCAAGAAGACTCATAGGGCTGTGGCCAGCCAGCTTAGCCTACTTGGCAAGTTCCAGGTCAAAAAAAAAAAAAAAAGGCCAACACTTGAGGGTCTCTTCTGGACCCTGTACACATGAGCACACACACCCTCTAAACACACACATGCACTGGCACACATATAAAGACTCTCACACATCTATATAAGCAGTCACACACAAAGAATGTAACTTTGAGTTCTACTATGCAGAATGACAGAGAATATTATTGGGCAAATCTTTGCCCAACATTTCAAGTGATACCTGGGTCACATGTCTTGGATTCACTGAGTCCTCTTATTACTTCTAACAGGGAATGTGTCGAATATGTGAAGAGCTTCAATATCCCTCTCCTGGTGCTGGGTGGTGGTGGCTACACCGTCCGAAACGTCGCCCGGTGCTGGTGAGTCCAATCTCCTTCTCCTTTGTGATTTGCTATGGACTCCCTGAAATTGGAGGGGTGGCCCTTCCAGCCCACTTGTCAGCCCAAACCCCTCTGTTTGCTGGTTTCAGGACATACGAAACATCTCTGCTGGTAGAAGAGGCCATTAGTGAGGAACTTCCCTATAGTGGTAAGGTCCACCTCAGGATGCCCCCACAAGTGGAACCATTCTCACCAGTCTCCAGGATGACCTTGTTTGAAGGCACATGGGAAACTGTACATTCTGGGAGCTCTGCAGACTAAACCCCTGTGCTCAGAGCAGAGCAAATACTCGTACACGCGGGGACCAGGATGGGGAGGGAGATCGGAAAGTCGTGGGACTCACCTTTTTGTATCTCGGCCATACTTTTCATTCATGCCTTCCCTCACTTCTCTTCTCTAAGAATACTTTGAGTACTTTGCCCCGGATTTCACGCTCCACCCAGATGTCAGCACCCGCATCGAGAATCAGAATTCCCGCCAGGTTAGCAGCTGTGAGAAGCTGGACACAGCAAGAGGGGAGGGCTCAGGAAGGTCCAGGAGGTGGGAGGTAGGAGAAAGCAAGAGAAGGAAATTCTGAGCTGTCCCTGTTGCTCTTAACATCTTGGAGCAGTCCACAATAGAGACAGTTGGGTTGGTGGGGAGGGACAGTTACCAAGTGGGGATCTGAACTTGAAATACTACTTAACACTGTCAGGGTGGAAGGCAGATAGATAGAAGGGTGTGTTCTCTGGGACCCACCTAGTCGCTGCTGACTTTTCTTTCCTCTCTTCTAGTATCTGGACCAGATCCGCCAGACAATCTTTGAAAACTTGAAAATGCTGAACCATGCTCCCAGTGTCCAGATTCATGATGTCCCGGCAGATCTCCTGACGTATGACAGGACTGATGAGGCTGATGCAGAAGAGAGGGGCCCTGAGGAGAACTACAGCAGGTCTGGGGCAGGGGCTTGAGAACAGGTGGTTCCTCAGGCTTGCAGAGGAGGCTTCTGAGTGGAAAAGCAAATGGGAATACGAGTTCATCTGGCCCTGGCTTATCTCCTTTAGGCTACAATCATTCTACCCTTTTTGACACTTTTTAGTATCAAAACAACATATTCATTGAAAATATTATAAACAGCATCAAAATATGTTGTTTTTACACAGTCCCAGAATCATTCCACCGAAGTAACCATTATTCATGGTTTGATTTATGTGTTTTTTGGATAGATCATTTTCTATAGATTGTGAGAACACTTCTACATACACGTGTACATCCAGAATTTTATGTATGCAGATTTTTGTTTGTTGTTGTTTTGTATTTTGAGACAGGGTTTCTCTGTGTGGGCCATGCTGGCCTTAAAATCAGAGATCTTCCTGCCCCTGCCTCTGGAGTGCTGGGATTAAAGACATTCACCACCATGCCTTGCTCTTTCTTGGTATTTTGAGATTGGGTTTCAGTATTGTAGCCCAAGCTGGCCATGAGCTCATAATAATCTTCCTGTCTCGGTTTTCTAAATGCTGGGTTTATAGGAAGGTTTATATCCAGTTTTTTATAAATTTTTTTGTTAATATGGGTAAGAGCATTCTCTGTTTATTGCTCTGATTTACATTCTCCTTTTTTTTTTTTTTTTGGTGTTCTTTTTAAAAGGTCTATTTTCTTATGTCAGTGTGTATAGATCAGTGTTTTCTCAGTTGTATAATTTGTGTATTGATAGCATAGTGTAATCACTTACCACTCATGGCTGGTTACATTAAGCTCTACCCTACTCCACCTCCTTTTTTTATGGCTATTAAATAGTAAAGAATGTGACACTGAATTGTGGCACCTTATGTACACATCTCTGCATGCTTGTTTGAGTGGGTCAGAGTTTCAGAATTGCTCCCCTTAGGTCACATGCCATATGTAGTATTTTATATTTGCTGCCAAATTGCCTTTCAAGAAGTCTTTAGAGGTTTACTTACATTTTTAAAAAAAAGACCTTTTATTTAATTTTAGATTCATTTGTTTTATGTGTATGGTGTTTCATTTGAATGTATTTATGTGCACTGTACCTGGTGCCTGCCAAGGTCAGATCCTCTGGTGCTGGAGTTAGGGATGGTTGTGAACTACCATGTGGGTGCTGAGAAGAGAACCCAGGTCCTCTCTTCAGCTCCCTATTTACATTTACAGCATTTTATTCCTTCTGAGCATTGAACCCGATAGATCACTGCCCACATTTTGTTTTATAGGTTTCCTAGATTTATTTGTTTTTGTTACTTTTCCAGATTTGAGAATTATATTGAGGGGTGTGCGTGTGTGTATGAGAGAGAGAGTATGTTATCTTTATTTTTCTTAAATCTATGTTGAAAATATCTGTAGGTAGAATGAAATAGGAAAGAAAATTTATTAGTATATATCTTTTTGTTGTTCATCTTTGAAGAAATTTCTAGAAAATGAAGAGGAAGGCCAACAGAACCCAGAAGGGCCAAGAGAAAGAAAGATAGAAAGAGATGGGCTTAGGGGGAACAGGTCGCCTTACAGGATTGACAGAGCGCCCAAGTTGATGTGTGCTTCTGTGCCTGGGGTTGACGCTGACTCTGCAGCAAATTTGGATGACTTCTCAGTTCATCTACAATCTACTTTTGGGTTTTAGAATTCTGATCTCCATTTTTGTCCTCTGGACTTGGTCTTGACTGCTCTGATGCTTGGGCCTTCTCCAGCCTCCCTCCTCTAGAGATACCTCCTTATTCCCTGGCTTGGCTAAAGAAGATTCTAAACATCTGGTTCAGGCTCCTGTAATCATCCTTTCTGTAGTGTCTGTTTCCAGGTCTCTAAGGCTTGACTTCTAGAAAACTGATTGTCTTCGTCTTAATTGGTTCAGCAACACCTGTTGTTAAGATCTCCCTTTTGTCCAGGTTTGGCTTTTTCTATAGTTATGTGCTCACACCTGGTTCTAGTCTTTGCGTTATTCATATCTCCTGGGCAGCCAGCAGCAGCTTCTTCCTGCTTCTAAGCCTTGCCTCACTGCTGCCTGTTGCACTACAGCCAATGTGTGGCATACAGAGCGGCCACAGTGAATTTCCACCTTTGCAAAGCCCTGTGTATATATGCTACACAGTATATACCATCATGTTGCCATTCTGTGGCTATCAGAAAACTCTAGGAGGTGGCTCTTGTCCTTGGATGACTAGAGGAATCCAAGGCTCAGAGAGATTGGTTAACTTTCCTAGGATTCTGCAGTGAGTTTCAGGGCTGAGACTCCTGAGTGGTTGACTCCACACCTTTCACCCTGGGCTCTCAGAGATGATAGAGGTGGACTTACTAAGTAGACAAGGCCTTAGTTTCTTTGCTTCTCTTCAGTGACTGTCTCACTGTTTTCTTTCAGAGAATGTTTTTCAAAGGGAAGGAAGCCAGCATCCAGTACTTACTGAGCCCTGTGTTGCTGTCACTTCCTGCCTCATTCCAGTTTATGAGCATGTCAGTCTTCCGCTCACACCTTTCCTTGTGTCAGTCTTCTGCTCGTGTCTTTCCTTATGTCAGTCTTCCTCTTGTACCTTTCCTGGTGTCTGTCTTCCACCTATACCTCGTCTCGTCTTATCGTCCAGTTGTACCTTTCCCTTTGTCAGTCTCAGCTCATACCCTTCCTTCTCCTCGAACTTAGAAGCAACAGCTTGAAAATGACCTGCACACAGATCTTTACCTCATCTTCTGAAACTACACTTTTCTGCTCACATGACCCCCAGCTGTCCTGGCCTGCTTGTTGTTTTAGAATGGCTTGCTTCCTTTGGACCTTGTGATTTCTGTACTTGGTTTTCTTGTGGCTTGGAGGGACCTTCCTGAGATCTTTCATGAATTTCATGAAGCCAGCTTCATGGAATTCAGGTCTTTCCCCCTCAGAGTGCTCTCCCACTTTGTAGGTCACATGCCACCCTCTTGCTTATACCAGACTCAGTCACGTAAAACTCCACCATTTGAAATTATTGTATTCATTCATCTGCCTTGTTATTGCTGGTCTCATGAGGTAAACTCTGAGAGGTTGTATGGTAACCTTGCCTGGCTGATGCTCTGCTGTTTTGATAAGGCCTGTGGCAATGCCTGGCACATGGAAGTCTCCTTTTATTGGATATATGAGTTGCAATAAGTCCCTGCTAGCAAGAGCAGAGGAACTGGCTTTGAAGAATACCATAGAAGGTATTCCGAGGAGGGCTCTGGGAGGAGCCTGGAATTTGAAGAGTGGGCTCCTAATTTCTTGTCCCTTGCTTTTCAGGCCAGAGGCACCCAATGAATTCTATGATGGAGACCATGACAATGACAAGGAAAGTGATGTGGAGATTTGAGAGCAGATGGATGCTGTGTCCCCAGGAATTCCTTTTTACCTCTTGGGCGGAAAGGAAAATATGGCTCCCTGAGTCCTGAACTGGATACCTCCAGGGCCCTTTACTAACTCTGGTGAAGGGTTTGGAAACCACATGTGGTTCTAGAATCATCTACCCCTTTTCCTCAAACTGTCATAGCCTGATGATGGTCCCTGCTAGGGATGAGACAGGGACAAAGGTTTTTGGAACATTATGGGTGATGAGTCCTAGAGGTGGTCCCCGGCCCCTCTGGCCCCTTATTTGTTCCTTCCATCTTTCCAACTCAGAGACTTCTAGAGATGAAAGTTTTGACAGTACTGTGTATAAATTTTCCATCAATTAGGAAGTCACCTCTGATTTCCTCCTTGGTTGCCCTGCTGTACTTCTTGCTTCCATGCAGTGTGAACGGTGAGGGGGAGGAGGGCCTGTCTCTCTGAAACCTTAATTGCAGATGCAGTACAATTGTAAGTAGGGGAGGGTGTGAAGAGACGCCGCTCTAACTGGCTTTGTGTCCATTTTACCACCATTTTTAATCTAATAAACCAATTGGTATTTTTTGTACCTTTCTGGTAATTTTAATTCTTCCTACCTACCTATGCATGATGGGAAAAGGAAATAGAGATGATGATGTGTGTAATAAAATTGTTGCCATTCGTTCAGTACTTTATCTTAGGCCCTGTGTGTGTATTCTCCATGGGTTATTTTACTCGAATGGGGAGTTAATAGAACATTTTCACCGAAGAGTTAGATTAACCTGGCCAAGTTAGTGGCCAGAAGGTATAAAACACGGCGTTAGGCACATGAGCGCGGGTGTTTGAGATGAAGATGATAGCTGGTAAAGATACAACGCAAGTGCTTGGCTGTGCTTGATGTAAGAAACTGCTCATGAGCTGACTGAGCAACAGGGCTGGATCACGTGTGTACCACAAACACAGACCCTTTTCTAGAGGAGTTTACAGTCAGGGGCATGGTAAATGTAGGTGTTGACAGTGGTGCAAGGAGGCCTGACAGGAAATCTCTCACACTGTCTCTTCACTCTAGCTTGAAAGTAGCCTTGGAATTCTGAGCAGCCTGCAGTGAGAGCTGGACAGCTCTATGCAACTTCGCAACTGGCAACAAGGTGAAAGCCAGATTTAGGAGTCAGTAGAGTCCTTGGAGTCCATCTATGTGCTGGAGGTTCCGAAAAGTTACTGATCCTGTCCTCGGTAATACACACTTTCCTTCAGTCCTTAGGATTATCCAGTCTATCCCTCAAAGGCCCTATTGGGTAGATGTAGCCAGGAGAGTGAAGTTGCTGAGGGAGAAGATTATGTAAAGGCCATACTCAGAAAACTCATGCTGGCATGAGTTTATGCCCATGGGGAATCTTGGTTAAACATGGTTGATCTGTGTGTAAATTTTCCATCAATTAGGTTACAAGTCACTTCAACTCCCAGAGTTCAAATTTCTTAAATGGCGATACCAGTAGACTCTCAGGACATAGTGAGGAAAGATGTGTCACGTTTAACATATAGCCTGGCCTATAGTGTTCAACAAGTAGTAACTATTTAATTGCTGCTTAGGCTATTGGCAAGAATTGGTTTGTTCATGTAAAAAACAATTAGAAAGCTAACCTAGGATTCAGAGCTGGGCAATGTAACTCCATAGCTGGTCTAGATTGGTGCTGGCTCAAACTCAGTTCTTGGCACATAGTTTTCTATATCAGGTAACTCAGTTTTTACAATATTTTTTTGATGTACTTACTGCATGGATATCATCTACATAAAATCCACATCATCCCACAAAACCTAGGCTTAAATGTTCAAGATAACAGCGTCTCTACGATAAGAGTGTTGTCTCAGACAATAAAATTCTGGCTGGGGTGTGAGGTGGTCTGGCTTTACAGCCACGTGGGTTCTGCGTGGGAGCCTAAAGGCTTCCTCTGTTCCAACCGCCAGGGGGCGAAACACCCCGCTGCGGTCTGGCAGAGCAGCGCCGCCCACTCTGTTCTCTGTTCCCCCCCACGTGGGTCCGAATGGTTAGGCCCGCCGGGCAGGTAGCGCGCTTCCGCGGCGTCCCTCCACCCCCCCTCCCTTCCCCCATTGGTAGGAGCTGCGGGTCCGGGCGGAAGTGGGGCAGGCGGGCGGGAGCGAGGCGTCACCGTTGTATATTCATGAGGCGCGCGCAGCCCAGCATGTTAATGAGGCGGGGCGCGGCGGCCGGCTAAGAAGGCTGCTGGGCGGCGGCGGTGGTTGCTGGCTCGGGGCAGCCCGGCGCGGGCGGCGTAGACAAGGGGTCACTGGCCGGCGCTAACCAAGACATGGAGCCGTCCGGCGGGGGCCTAGGGCCCGGCCGCGGGACCCGGGACAAGAAGAAGGGTCGGAGCCCGGAGGAGCTGCCTGCGACGGGCGGCGACGGCGGCAAACCTAAGAAATTTGTGAGTGTCCCTCCCACCCTGCTCTCAGCCTGGCGGGGTGGCCGCCCTCTGGACTCCGGGCGACCCTCACTGCCCTCCGGAGTCGGCTGCCTGCTGCTGGGGAGCCGCCCCCGCGCCTCTTTTCCTGGTTTCGCTGGGTCCTGGGCTCCGCGGTCCCACGTTCTGCCCCTCCGGGACCTCGGACAGCCGGGGAGTCTCACCTGGCCCTCGCCTCGGCCACCTTGGAGCTTCCCTCGCTCTTCAGTCCGAGGGCTCTACGCTCCCAGCCCCGTGGCCCCGCGGGCTCTCAGCCCCACTTCCTTTCTTCTGCCTCTCGTACCTACCACACATCTTTTTATTTTTATTTATTTATTTTTAAATTTTTGGGTCCCCTGTAAGCTGTTCTGAGCCCATATTCTCTTCTCACTCATAGCCACTTCAGGGTATTCTCATTATTTAAAAGGCCGTTTCCTCCCTCACTAGTAATCCCTTTCACCTGCTAACTTTCCTCCCGCCCCGTCCCTTTCCAGGGCCCTCAGCCTGGTGTCACCCGGTAATGCTTCCCCTCAGGAATGTTACCTGACTTGAGTCTTGTCTTTCCTCCTCCTTTGGACGTTTGTCCTTGTGATTACGGGAATGGGTTCCTGCCTAGGTCCTGTGGTCATTGGGGCATGCGGTAATTGGCTTCCGTATTCCACAGAACTTGTTTCTTTTTGCCCTGTTGCTTATCACTTCAGAGGGTTAGAACTTCTCTCTATGCCCTTCATGACCCGAGATGGTGATTAAGCCTGCCTCTTGAGCAAGTTAGATTTCAAGTACAATAAGTTTATGAGTAATTTAATTGCATTTTATACACTTGAAAAAATAACCATTTCCCCAGCCAATCTTTCGCCATTTTCTGTGCCCCAAGGTTCCTGATATCCCTTTTCTTACACCTGTAGGACAGCATATTGGAAGTGCTGATTACTTCTACTGTCGGTGTTCATGTAACGAGATATTTTACTACCTGTTGCCTTTCCTAAATCCTCTTTCTTCTCTCTCCAGGGAGCTACTTGCCTCTTACTGTAAAAGCTCTGAAAGATACCAAGCAGTCAGAGAGGGAGCTTCTGCTTAACTCTTTGCTAGTTGTTAACTAGATACTTAGTTTACTCTTCCAGGTAACATAATAATCTCTTTGACCAACTAAATGCCTTGAATTCTTACCACCACCATCCCGCCCCACCCCCAAATATTCTGATCCAAGGCCACAAGTTTGGGAATTAAACTGATAAGTGATGGAAATGGGAGGAAAATGTTTGTTGACCTGGAGGGTTACGAGCACACTAAACTGAAGAGTGACTCATCTATTACTATTTCTAGCAAGACAAGGTGCTCCTGGTTTGTCCTTTCCAGTGACATACAGGGTGTCAGTAACTGTTTGATTTGGCAGGTACCTTTGTAGGAATAGGATCCCTGGTGACCAGAGCAGTATATTCCCAGGTTCGTTCTTTAAGCCTGGTAAGAATTGGCTCCCCCGCCCCCACCCCTCTAGTTTGAGAGCTTTCCTTCCACAATGTAAGTTTCTTCTTTTTCTGTATCTTTTTTGTTGATTTTGTTACCGTGGATACTGCTTGACCTTCTCTAGCCAAACTCTAGCTATTCTTGCAGCTTGGTAGTGACCTGTATGACTTGTCACTGTTTTTTAAGTTCTGTGTGTGCTTTTTATTTGACCTAACACTGTTTCGTAAATTGATGAAATCTACTTAAGTGTGTGGTGCTGTAAGGTGAGAAATCCCAGGAAACTCAACTTCTTTGCACCTGTTTTTTTTTTTTTTTTTTTTTTGTCACATCACAGTCTTGTGTGGCTGAATGGATTTGGCCCAGAATTGTTGATATTTGCTGTACAGGGGCTGGGGCTAAGTTCTCTTTTACCCTTATCCTAACTGGTATTAAAAACTAGGTATGGCAAGTAGTTGAGGATTGGAAGGTTTCCAGGAAAGTGGGCTGTGTCACTTCCTAGTTGCCAAATACAGTCTACCTTAAGGCAGGATAATATTCTTTCTCACTGCTCTTTTTATGAGAACTATGACAAGGAGCATTGCAATCCACCTCTCTTTGTCTCTGTGTATATAAGTGTGTTTGAGTGGGTGGAGTGGGGGAGATTGCTGGGGTGCTTTTGTTACCCAGGGCTCAGTTTTCTTGAACTGCTGGCTAAATCCAAACTCAAAGCTGTTTCGCCTACTCCACTTTCTCTGAAGTGCAGTATCCGCCAGAACGCCCATTCTGAGTGTGCTATGTAAGCCCTCTGGCTTGGACTAAGTGTGCTTGACGGTTCTCATTTGAGTCGCTTCAAGCTGCTGCTACCCTACCTTTCTGAGCAGGTTGTTTGCATTTGAAGGACTGCAGTTCATACCTTTCTGGCATATGCAGGTTTTAACTACAGACAGGCAGATGAGAAAATAGAGCTCATAAATTGCCCGAGATCTGCCCTTCACCCTCTGAGGCGGTTTGTGTGGAGAGCAAGTGTACTCTTAGTTTAAAAAGTGGATAGGGATCATCTTTTAAAGGCATGGCTGTTAGAAACGTTGATGTGAGTGACTGAAGCCAGGCGGCTTGGTTTTCCCCTTGGGTTCTTGATGGTTCTGCCTTCTGGGCCATGAGCATTTCCCTTTTGTAGCATCATTCCAGTTCCTGTTGGAATCCTTTCAAAGGAAGGAAAATAAAAATTCCGAGTGAACAGAGTGTTTCTGACTTTGCAGCAGCGACAAATGTGGGTGTCAAATACACTCATCTCTGAAATAGATGTAAAGAGAGTCAGTACAACCAGGGTGCTAGTGGCTGCAGACCATCCCTACATTTAGTAGATTACATGTCTTCTCACACAATGTTGAAATTAAGACATTTTAAGAACAGTGATTACTGATTCAATGAGGAGAGCAAGGAGAGTTGGTAAATGTTCCAGTACTTAAAAATTTTTTTAAAGCTGTTTTTATTTTTATGTTATGTGAATGAGTGTTTTGCCTGAAAGTGTGTATATGCACATATGTGCTTGGTGGTTAAGGAGGTCTGAAGATGGCACTGGATCCCTGGAGCCAGAGTTAAAGATAGTTGTGAACTGCCATGTGGGTACTAGAACCT
Source organism: Psammomys obesus (assembly GCF_907164565.1). Classification (NCBI taxonomy): domain Eukaryota; kingdom Metazoa; phylum Chordata; class Mammalia; order Rodentia; family Muridae; genus Psammomys; species Psammomys obesus. The sequence continues at coordinate 170,963 of NW_026596040.1, read as the reverse complement.
GAACCTGGGTCCTCTGCAAGAGCAACGAGTGCTCCTGACCACACATCTATTTCTCCAGTTATCAAGAGCTGAAAATATTATGAACTGAAAATTGTTATAAAACCTAAGGAAGTAGTAATATTAGGAACAGTATAATTTCGATAAGCACATGGGCCAAAACAGACCTATTTTATATTCTGTTGATAGACTAGCCTTTTGTTGTCCTTCCTGGTCTGCACTGCAGTCTATAAATGGATTGCCAAGTTAGCTAGAGAAGAATTATATCTTCAGTGGAATGTAATAGAGACCCAGATAAGGTTGTATACCACATGCAATTCAGAAGAACAGGTTAAAATCATGTTTATTAACAAGATGTATGAGACATGGTAGAGAAACAAGGGGTTTGTATATGAAAGTGGTTCCTTTGCTTTGTGTCTGTTGAAAACATTCATAGTTACAGAAACCATTCTCATTTTGAAACTAATTTTATATTAAGAATTTTTCTTTATTGTGTTGAGCCCTCTGCTTTCAAGCCTTTGCCTGGCAGTAGTGGGGAAACAAGCATCTTAGCAAAGCAGCTGAGGTGTTTGCCTGTTACTATGCGATGACACTTCCCTCACAGCCACTGCTCGTCTGTTTTCGTCCTTATGCTCTTCTTGTAGCTGGTTTGAGCCTAGCCAGAGTTTTGGGCAACCAGGCAGTTGGAAACTATCAAGACTAAAATTTCTGAGCTGGTGGATCACTGGTACCACATACCTTTAATCCCAGGTAGGTGGATCTCTGAGGCAAGCCTGGTCTATGGAGTGAATTCCAGGACAGCCAGGGCTACAAAGAAACCCTGTTTCCAGGGCAGGGTAGGGGTTAGAGAGAATACTAAAATTTCTGGAAGCATAAATTGAAAAAAAAATACTGTAATCACTATAAAAACCTATTTTCTCTTAAAACAAAATAAATCCAGTTTTTAGAGTCATTAATACCTCATAAATGACATAAAAAGCTTACTGTGGAAAAAGACAAATATTGAAACCAATATTTTAATGAATTCCTCATTATAAAATGGTTAAGTCACTCTTTTTGTTTTGATATTTTACTTGTAGTCATTGTCATTATTATTATTATTATTATTATTATTATTATTATTATTATTATTATTATTATTATTGAGACAGGGTTTCTCTATGTAGCCTTGGCTGTTCTGGACTCATTTGTAGACCAGGCTGGCCTTGAGCTCTCAGAGATCCTCCTGCCGCTGCCTCCCAAGTGCTGGCATCATAGACATGTGCCACAGCACCCAGCTTCTATTCATTATTAAAGCTTGTTTTGAATGGTACCTTAAAACTTCAGAGCAGGGGCTGGTGAGATGGATCAGTGTGTAAAGACATTTGCTGCTAAGTCTCAAGATAGGTTTGATCTCCAGCATGCACATGGTGGAAGGAAAGAACTGACACTTCCACATGGGCAGCAATGTACACGTGTACACACACACACAATACAACACAACACACACACAAATATCAAATAAACAAATGTTAAAAGTATATTAAAAAATCTTTAGCACTGAAAGTTTAGAATTTCTAAACACTCAGTGTTTCAGTCACTTTTTGCAGTTTTATGTTGGAAACATTCAGGGGCTGAAAGGTAGAAGGTGGATAATTAAAGAAAAGGGAAGCAGAAATTTTGATTTCTATGTTTTCTTTGTTTAATAGTAACATGAGAAGGGACATAAAGGGAAAAGGTGCAGGAGTAAGAAGTTGGTTCTCTATTGCTTGGCTGGCGCTGTGACAATTAGGGAGTGTCATTTGCCTTTTAAAAATTGTTTGCTTCTTTTGACAGAATAGACAATACAGAGGACTATAATCATAACTGAATTAAAGAGCCATAGCTAGCTCACTAGCTTTTAGTTCTTGGAGACCTGGGATCCCAGCACTGCAGACCAGACTATACCAGAGTTGGGAGACCTGATAAAACTTGTGATACGACCGTCCTTAAATGGTGGCTTTCTAGTGAAGCTTTGGTGCTTCCTCAGTGTGACTGTAACTGTTGAGACCCTGACACTCTTGAATGTCTCCTGCCCTTTGTGTGTTTTCCTTGAGGAATCTCTTTAAGGTTTTGTTTGCTAAATTTCTGTCTTTGTTTTAGCTTAGGTATGAGTCTTTGAATATATGTGTTTTGCATATATTTTATTCTTCTTGTTGATTAGCTATTTAAATTTCTTAACAGTATATTTTGAAAAAAAAGGAGGGATGTTCCTTTTTTAAGAAGTCCCTTTCTTCCTACTTTTGCTCTTTGTATTATTTCAACATTTTGCTAAAAGTTCACTTATATTTTCTCTTTTCAATGTTTTGGTTCCACATATTGGTTTTGAATTGGAATCTTTTTCTATAGACAAGATGGGTCAGTTTTGAAACCTTTGAGATTCCATTTATCCTAGACGCCCTCCCCCCCCCCCGCCAACCTACCCACCCACCTACCAACCCAGTTAGATGATGCTAACTTCTGTTTTTCTGTTCTCAGTGTGCTACAGGTTGTATGTCAGTCTTCCAATGTATAAATATTAGTGAATGTTTAGAATTTTTACATGGGGATGTGATAGATTCACTCCAGGATAAAGAGTAATTATAACTGTGGCAATAATAACAGTTTGAGTGAATGCTTCCTGTGTGCCTAGCAATGTACTAAAAAGTTTTGGAGTCAGTGACTCATTAGTTACAACACTGGCCTTAAATAAAATACATACTATTATTTTCATTTTATAGGTGAATGGATTAAAATGCATTGAGATTGGGCTACCTGCTTAAGGACGTAGAAGTAGAAAGTGGCAGAGCTAGAATTCAAATCTAGATCTAGCAGATTGATTCATTACTTTGTAATATCAGCTCATATGTAATCAGTCTTTCACATCTGCTATGTTACAGTATTCACTTCTAGAAATTTCCTAGAAAATTTTAGTGGTATCCTTAGAGTACTTTGGTCATCTGTAGTCTATTAAAACTAGATTCTCCTAGAGTCTAATTAGTAGGAAAGTAGTACAGGGTTTAGATGTACAAAGTGCATTGGCTAAGTGCCTAAATGCTTTGTGCATTTAGTAATTTAGATTTTGAAGCAATTGGAAGAATCATAATTAAAACTACCTTAAACATGAAAAAATAGCTGTTATTGAGCATGCAAACCCCATCGTTCCCATCTCAGGAGTTAATTCAGTTGTGTAAAACATTTTTTTTTTAGAGTAACCTGATCTTTTTTTGTAAGACTGGCTTTAACTGCATCCTCTGTCAGGAGTTTCAGTTAAGTTGCTGAGGGCAGCAAGTAGTGGCGACAAATGGGGAGAAGAGGTGAAGCGAAGACCTAAGACCAAGACCATCTTTGTAATTAGTTTTTTTATGTTTAAATTTGATGTTTGGTATTCGTAAACACTTAACTATCCTGAAACTTAAGGATTTGAAATGACTACTAACTCTAGGGTCTCTTCTGAGTCTGAGAACTGCTGGCTTTGCTTTTTAGACCTGGCAGTTATTTGACTGAAGTTAATAATTAAGACATTGCCACAGAGATCCAAGTACACGGAACTATAATTTTCTGTATGATTGGTGGTAACAAGTAGAGAATAGACTTTCTCTTGTTTGCCTGTGTCCAAATACATCTACCTTGGATCCAAAAGCTAATCCTAAAGTCATGTGATTATTATATCAGATTTCAGCCTTAGTTTTTAAGAGATTATCATCTCAGCTATATATATACCCATCTAGGAGGAAAAGTTCTGCCCAAGCCTGTGAACATAAAATTTGTGTGCGTGGAAATGCTGCTGGGGAATCATATCTGTGGCGTTGTATATAGTAGTCAGGTACTTTACCATTGAGCTCTTCTTTGAGCCCAGCATAAACTTTAAATTGATGTTCAAATTTAAAGAATTAGGAAAATTAAATAGCAGTACTATATTGAGAGAAGAGCTAAGTTTCAGAATCTTGAGTGTTGCATGGGAAAAGACTCTTAAAATGATACAGTTTACCTAGCTCTTTGTTTTTTAAATAAAGGTTGTCCTGAACTGGTGATCTTTGCAGTCTACAGTCTGGAACTACATGAATTGCCGCTTGGTTGTGACACCACTACTGATGAGTCATGTGACTTTTGGACAGTCACTTCAGTGTGACATACATTATTTGTTGTCCACTCTCTCCAACCCCCTCTTTTAGCTCAGTTTCCTCACATTTTCTTGTGTACCCAAGAACCTAGAAGCTGTTTGCTTTGCTTCCCAGGTAGAGTACAAACTCCCTTGGTCTTTTCTTATAAAACCTGAGGGCTATTATGAATCATTCCTAAGGTCTGTGCCAGTGTGCCAGTGTCTTAGGTTCTGTAAATATCCCAGTGCAGTAATGGGCAGTGAGGGCTGTGGCTGGCCCTGGAAGGAAATCTGATTAGAAGAGAGGGAAGGAACTTTCTGAGGTGGGGAGGCTCAGGTGTGTAAATGTGCTGGCACTGTTAGAGGAGTCACAGAGATTGGTGGATCATTAGGATCATTAGGAAAACTAAAGACACTTTACTTGGCAGAGATTTTAGGTTCCCTTCCTATAAAAATTTATAGGAAAAAAAGGGCTGAAAATTAGCTTTTATAACATATGATACACATTGATATCAGTTTGGGGCCATATAATGTATGGTGATGACATTATGTAATCAGGATATGTAAGAACTCAGATTTGTGTTAAGGTCTAATTACTTTTATTTGTATGGGTATTTTACCCACATATGGGTGCTGAGAATTGAACCTTGGTCCTCTGGAAGAGCAATCAATACTCTTAACCTCTGAGACATCTGTTCAGCCGTTCAGCCCCCAGCAAATAATTTTTGCTGCCTTTGATGGTGTTTAGGTAGTTTAAAGTCTTTACCCACTCATAATGTACCTATCTTTTCAGAGATCATCTGTTCCTTTTTTTTTTTTTTAAGTTTTATTTATTATGTTTACAATGTTCTGTCTGCATGTACAACTGCATGCCTGAAGAGGGCATCAGATACCATTATAGAGGGTTGTGAGCTGCCATGTGGTTGCTGGGAATTGAACTCAAGACCTCTGGAAGAGCAGCCACTGCTCTTAACCTCTGAGCCATCTCTCCAGCTCTATCTGGTTCTTAAAGATGTGGCTTTTCAGCTGGATCTTAAGGCTGTATGAGCAAATTGTGGGCACAGTCAGATACACCTTTGTGAGAATGCCCAGTTGCTTTTTCTAAATGTTCTTTCTGACCATGAGCTGTCAGCTTTGGTTGCATGGTTATGGAAGTGTTCTTCACTTTCCTTGAATGCAAAAATATTTGTCTCCTTCTACAGTCTTACCTTCATCCAGCCAGCTTGAAAGGTTCCTCAGTGCCTTAGAGCTTCATAGCTTATGTTCTCTACAGCCTTTTCTGCATTTAATTTCAGTGTTAGATCTTGCATCAATGTTTTCCGCTCTTACAGTCTAATAAAAGAGATTGAGAATTCTGAAAACATTAGCTATCTCTTATCAAGTTCACTGAGCTAGAGAATGACTGACATAACTACCCCAATCAGGAGAGTACTATAAAGAAAAAATGATTACTGTCTCTGGAGATACTGTCTGATCTGAAGGAACATTATGTATGATTAAAAGTCTCTGAGTTATTTTACAAAGTGCAAGGCTGCTGACTTGTATCACTATAAATGAGAGGAGTATTTGAGCCAGTGCTCATCTAAAGTGAGTAAGTGCAAATTCCCGTGGTATTTGAATCTATTAATACTTTCATGGCTATAGAAAGGTTTACACAGACCACTAAAGAGGAGGAGAATAGTACTGCCGAATATGTCTGGGTCTCCATACTAAATGGTAATGGTCAGGATGTACTATTCTCTTTTTATTTTTTAAAATATTTAATGTGTCTGACTCTTTTGCCTGCTTGTATGTATGTGCAGTGCATGAGTGCCTGGTGCCCATGGAATTCAGAAGATGGCATTGAGTCTGCTGGAACTGGAGTTAAGGATAGTTGTGAGCTGCCATGGTGGGCACTGGGTTCTCTGCAAGAGCAGCAAGTGCTCTTAACCTTTGAGCCTTCTCTTTAGCCCCATACCATTCTTTCTTAACACAGACTAAGTCAGCTGTAGAATTTCTTTAGTTCCTTTATTTGGCCATAGAAGCTGATAGCTTTGGACTGTTGTAAAACTATTCTATTTTGTTGAACTTAGGGAGATATTTTTAGTTTTGTTTTTCTGTGAGATGTATATCAGGGCTCCTCACTTGCGGGGCTCTCTAATGATTTCTTGATCCTTGTATTTTTAAAGGGATGGGAGTTGGTCCTGGTTGGCAGCTCTTAGCCTCTGCTACAGCTTGCTCATTACATGTAGGCCGTGGGTGACGTCTGTTTCCTGTGATTGAAACCACAAGAAGAAGTGGTGAGAAACCGCTGTAGGATATGTATTATCGGGCAAGCAGCAGGCATTGGGTACCCCTTAAAGAGAGCAGTAGTAACCAATTACAGTCTTTAAGAGGCCCAAAGAGACCTTAGAAATGATTTGACCCAGTTTCCCTTTAAATGAGGAGGGCATGGAAGCTTAGGACTGTTTTGTTGGCCTTAATTAGATGAGGTAGGCTTTAGAATCCAGCTCTTCAGTATATTCTCTCACTTTGTGTTATTGCTCTTAAACTCTGCAAGTGTTCTTTGTCTGAATATTTACTAAGGTATACAAAAGAAGAGAAAGTATTGAACATTCTGAATATGGGAATTGGATGATGTTTTGCTTTAAATCCTGTGCTAATGAGTTTTTAAAAACTTCATACATTTTCAAAACATCAGTATCCAAGAAACCAGAGTTTCTGCTGTTTTGTTTTTATTTCACGTAATATATGAATATTCTAGTCACTATCTTAGCACAAATTTTGTATAGAATTACAATTTGATTTTATATCTTCTACTTTTATACTATAAACATTTCCATTGCTTCAAGCTTTAAAAAATTTTATTTGAAATGGAAATGCATTTTTATTATAAAAGCAATATGTAGCTTTTTCTAAAGGAATGTAGATAGGTATAAACATAGAGTAAAACAATCGCTTTAGGTTTTTTGTTTTGTTTTTGAGATAGGGTTTCTTTGTGTAGCCTTGGCTGAACTGAGCTCCATCTGTAGACCAGGGTGTTCTCAAGCTCAGAGATCCCCTCCTCTGCATCCTGAGTGCTGGGATTCAAGGTGTGTGCCACCACTGCTGGCTTCCCTTTGTTTTTTAGAAATTGAAGTTAAAGTAGAAACAGAGAGAAATGCATGTTTTTTGCAAATCTTTGGGGCCTAAGTAAGTACTCTGGCATGAAATTGTGTATGTGATTGTATCATAACATAGTTCAACATAGTTTGCTTTCTAGAAGGATCAGAATGACTAACTTTGGCTTGCATTTCTGGTGAACCGTCAGGAGAATTAAAATCATCACTGTGCTCCCTACTCTCCAAGATTTCTCTTAAAATCTTGTTCTCAGTTTATAAAAAGCTAGAAAATGTATGCTGCAGTTTCATTAGCTCACGTCTGGCTTTTTGAGTGGCAATGTAATTTTTGGGTTATGTACTCTATTATCAGATGATTATTTTTGAGTGTTTGATGATGTGAGGAGAAAAAGGGTGCAACTTATTTGAATTAAAAGGAATTGGGGGTAGGATTTAAAACAAGTCTTCATGCTTGGTGTCTGTATGTAGAAGTGATAGCAGCTGTAGAAACTTCCTGTCTGTTGGGCCTTGGGTGTGTCATATGTGTCTACCCGGAGGAGAAGATGTCCTGCTGCTCACATCACAAGGGAGGAGGGCAGAGTTGCTACGGTGATTGAGAAACAGCATTCCTGAGTCACTGACTCTTTCTAAATGAATAGTCAACACCCCTTTTTTAAAGGAGCAATGACAATCTTTCCTGAACTCAGAGAGGCCCAATAAGAAAATGAGGAAGAACAAGCATAGTATTTGGAACTTGAGAAATATATTGAAACTTTGGAAAAAATCCTCTAACATTATGTGTTTTCTGTATATGTGTTCAAGTTTTATCAGAACCTTAAGGTGTTTGAAAAGGAGGAAGCTTTGTATACAGCTGTGTGCAAGTGACAGGATATTCATCCATGGCTTTCACCTGCATCCCTCAGCAGTGAGGATGGGCTTGTTTGCCAGATACTTGCTTTCCCAGCTTTGAGCACTTTGTCTATTGACAGTTTTCCAGACCCAGGAGTGTCCTATAGTGTAAGGTGTGAGACTGTAGACTTGCAAGAGGAACACGGAGTCCCCAGCCTGGCTTCCACCTGTGTTTCTGTGCTGGAATAGTGGAACTGGAGTCCCACTTGTTTCTTCTTGTTTCCAGGCCATCAACCATCTATGAAGCGTGTTAGCCATCCCAGTGCTTGAAGATGAGCTGAACTGGAGGCAAGAAGTTACTCTTTCTTTTCCCTCAGAGTTGCCTCCTTGGTCACTAGAGAAAGAAATATTTTTAATCTATTAACAAACAAACCCTGATACTTAGGAAGTGTTCCAGTTTGAGAGGCTTTGAGCTCGGAGTCTTCCTACCTGGACATCCAAGCTCTAGGACTGTTAAGTGTATCCCATGCCTGCTTCACAGTTGGCTCAGAGCTTTGTATTTGTAGTCTGTATTTTTCAATTCCAAACTTTTAGATTTTCTTTTCTCTGGGGTATCCTCTTCTTTTTTGAGGTGAGTGTTGCAACTCTGCACCATTGCCATTTAGGCTAATAGGTACCAATAACTGTGACATCAGAATATGTTTTTTCTGTGAATGGAGATGCAATCTCAATTCATTTGCCATCCTCCTTGGGCCTTGATGGAAAATAGAAGGGAAAGTTACTTATATTTAAAGTTACTCACTGTTTTTTCTCTCTCCAGTTCTGACTGACTTCTATGTAACAAGAGGGAAGTGAAGAAGGGAGTCCAGCCATTTTCTGTGGTTTTGTCAATCATGTGTTATTTAATTCTTACAAAACACTTTGATTCTTATCATTTTACTTTATTTATTTTTCATCACCAGTCTGATGAGACAGTATAATCCTAAGGGTAGGAATACTACAACTGATAGATTTCTTCTTCTTCTTCTTCTTCTTCTTCTTCTTCTTCTTCTTCTTCTT
>NW_026596040.1:84050-161872 GCF_907164565.1 Psammomys obesus | reverse complement strand
TTCTTCTTCTTCTTCTTCTTCTTCTTCTTCTTCTTCTTCTTCTTCTTCTTCTTCTTCTTCTTCTTCTTCTTCTTCTTCTTCTATTCCTCCCTCCCTCTCTCCCTTCGTCCCTTCCTCCCTTCCTCCCTCCCTCCTCCTCCTTCTTTTCTCTCTTTCGTATTCTGCCTGCATGTGTGCCTTCATGCCAGAAGAGGGCACCAGGTCTTATTAAGATGGTTATGAGCTGCCATGTGGTTGCAGGATATTGAACTCGTGATCTTTGGAAGAACAGCCAGTGTTCTTAACCTCTGAGCCATCTCACCAGCCTAAACTGGTAGATTTCGAACAGCAAACATACACCATACTCTCTGCCTTACTGTTCTTTGGTGGAAATGTTGTAAATTTTATGGCAAAGCTAGATTAAGATCCTTGGTGATTGGGTTCAAGTGTTAGTTGTAAATCCCCGTAGCCTCGTCATTCTACGGAGCTTTTTGTTGTTGTTGTTGTTGTTTTGTTTTTGTTTTTTGAGACAGGGTTTCTCTATGTAACAGAGCCTTGTCTGTCCTAGACTTACTTTGGAGACCAGGCTGGCCTCCAACTCACAGAGATCTGCCTGTCTCTGCCTCCGGAGTAATGGAATCAAAAGCGTTTCGGCACCATGCCCAGCTCCCTTCTAAGGAGCTTAATAAAGAAGTGCACTTTCTGTACCAGGTACGCCTCCATTCCCATTTCCTTTTGAGACTGGGTTTTCCTAGATAGCCCAGGATGGCCTTTAAATAGCCATAAAGCCAGGTTGGCCTCAAACTCACAATCTTCCTGCTTCTGCCTCTTGAGTTCTGGAAGTATAGGCAGGCCTGCCACAGCTGGCCACTCATTTTTTTAGTAAAACTGAAGCACAAAGGGTTAAGATGACTTATAGCATGTTGGAAATAAAAATTAGAACTCAGAGTCTTTTTCTTTTAGAACTAGATACTAGATAATTCTGGATTTCAGCTGTTGAAATAATGTATACATTCCCTTTTGCTAAGTTGGGTGATAATAATGTATAAATTATCACTGGAATGGACAGTGTGGGCAGGTTCCTGGTGTGTGACAGGGCTGAAATCAAGATGTCAGCTGCGCTGTTCTTGCTAGAAGCTCTGCTGAAAGTCTGCTTTCAGAATGAGGTTTTTTGAAGAATGCAGTCCCTTACAGTGTAGGGCGCTTGTTTCTTTGCTGGCTTTCAGTTTGAGAGTGTACTCAGCACCCAGAGGTGCTTTGGCCAAGAATGACATGCTGAATCTGTTTCTTGACTTGTAGATGTAAAGCACTGTGTGGTTGGGTCAGGCTTACGTGGTAATCTTTCTTAGAAGTCGGTTTGTACCTTTCTCTGTTGTCAGTGACACAATCATAGGACAGCCTTTGACAGTTAAAGTCCTGTTTCACAGCTTTGCACAGGCTAGAGATGTGGGCTCGTATCTTAGAAGTCTACCACACTAGTATGTTCCTTGTTTTGAATTAGCCCAAAGAAAAAGAAAGTTCTGCACACCTTAATCCCAGTGCTTCAGAGGCAGAGGCAGAGGCAGGCAGATCTCCGATTTTGATAGGCCATCCTGATGGCCTTAGGGTTGTGTTAGGGTTCTATTGCTGTTAGGTGTTTCTAAACACCATGACCAGAAGCAAGTTGGGGAAGAAAGGGTTTTCATTTTACAGTTTACAGTTCAGCAGCATCCAGGGAAGAAGGGCAGGAACCAGAAGATGAGAACTGGAGCAGAGGCCATGGAGGAGTCCGCTTTTACTGACTTACTCAGCTGACTTTTTTTTTTTTCCTCCCCTGTTTTTCTCTTTATTTCTTCTCTTTTTGTCTGTTTTTCAAGTCAGGGTTTCTCTTTGTGGCTCTGGCTATCTTGGAACTCACTGTGTAGACCAAGCTGGCCTTGAACACAGAGATCCACCTGCCTCTGCCTCCCAAGTGCTGGGAGGTTTCCCAGTTGAGGTTTCTTCTTACACAATGACTCTAGTTTGTATCAATTTGACATACAAACCAGCATAGTGGTCTGCATACCAACTTCAGGACAGACAGGGCTACATAGAGAGATGTTGCCTCAAAAAGCAAGAACAACAACAAAAAGCTGTTGCATATACTGAGGTTGGTAGTGAACTGAATTCTGACTGGTAGTTATGAGAGAACTTGGGTTCTTGGGTCCTGGTCCTTCTGGGTTCATTGCATTGTGGGGCCAATTGCAGTTGTTAGCCAAGAGTTCAAGCGTTAAAAAGTTACAGGCGGTTACATTAGCCTGAACTAAGTCTTTAGAAAATACTGAGGTATGGGTTTGCACTTGTGGGTTTATATTTCCCCTTTGCTGACCATGTGGTTCATGCAGTAACTCCATGATTAATTATAGGGGCATAGTCTTAGGAATTAAGAGTCATTTTTCCTGTGTGATATACTTTGTGTTCAGAGTAATATTTAGTCATATTCTCTTATTAGCGTATTGCTAAAAACACTATGCAGCTACCTTTTTCTTGGCTATATAAACAGTCTTGTCAAGAGATGGTACTTAATTATTTTAGTATTCTGTTCCTCTTTTCTGATTGAAATTAAAATTTCAGAATTCAGAGAATCATGTAGAGATAAATCTGGATGAAGTTTCTTAAATCTTTGAGTGTACAGTAGATACAGCTTGTCTTACTGTCTTTCTTACTCCTGTCCATGTGACTGACAGATTTAGTTTCATCAGCCCAAAATATTGGAGCTGGAGAGATGGCCCATGAGTTAATTGCCCTTACTACTTTTGCAGAGGACCCATTTGGTTCCCAGTGCCCACGTCACAGGACTTATAACTACCTGTAGCTCCAGCTCGGGCCTCTGTGGGCCCTGTACTCATGTGCGTATGCACACGCACACACACAAAATTAAAAAACAAAACCTTAAAAATTAAAGTATTGGGTTGGATAACTGCCTCAGTGGTTAAGAGCACTTGGCTGCTCTTCCAGAGATCCTGAGTTGAATTCCCAGAAACTACATGGTGGCTCACAACCATCAATATTGAGATCTGATGTCCTCTTTTGGCATGTAGACGTACATGAAGATAGAGTATTCATGTACATAAAATAAATAAATTAAAAAAAATGAAAGAATTCACATATAAAGACACCACAATAACAAATGCAGGTATACAAAAGACATATCAACGTTAATTTATATTTATTATATAAATAGTTATCAGGCTATATATCAGACTCTTTAAGTCCTTTAATTAATTGGGCCTTATGGGGCTTTATAGGGCTTATGTGGGTCCTTTAACAGTTTCTGATCTGTTTTTTTTTTTTATAAGCAGTTAATTGTCTAGTTTTTGATTTCTTTTTTAAATTTGTTGATTTTTATATGTGTGTGCCTGTGTGGGTCTAGGTGCACAGTGTGTGTGCTGGTTCCTACAGAGATCAGGAGATGCTGGATCCCGAACTGGAGTTACAGGTGGTTATGAACACCTTGATATGGGTTCTGGGAAACAGACCCAGGTCCACTGGAAGAGCAGTAAGCATTCTTAACCTCTGAGCCATTTCTCTAGCCCCAAGGAAGTTTCTGATTTCTTGTAGATGGTAGCCACAGGATTTATCTTACCACATAATATGTTAGAATGCGGTGACTAATCAGGAACTGAATTACCATCTGGGAGGGGAGAAGAGGGGTCAGGTTTTCATTTTTATTTTGACTGATGGTTATTGCATTGTACTACATCGTCAGCTGTATCGTATTTGGCGTTACTGTTGATGCATGTTGATGGAAGTAAGGCTTGATGAAACATTTTTTTCAGAGAAGATAAAGCTGCTTTTAGTAAATACTGTTCTCTTAAGCTTTTCTTCTAATCAGCTAATGACCTGTAGATATTTATCTACTCATCCAATTCTGGCAATGCTTATAGACTAAGCGTTGTACTTTTATTAATAATCATTTGCATGTAAATGAAATATTATGAAAATTGAAAAAAATATTATGAAAATCTAGGAAAAAAAGGCAGTATTACCCTGGTTGGTGGAAGACCCCAGGAGAGTCACTACATAGTGTCTTGAAGTCATAACTCAATTTTAGATTGTCAGAATCTAAAGACCTGAGAAGGGACAGCAGGGTACCAGCAGGTCAAGACTGCAGCCTGCTAAACATGCAAGCATCTTGCAGTGCTACAGTAAAGGCCAACTCCTTAGACACATTCCTTAGGTGGGAATATGATTAGAGAAGCATGCTGCTGTAGATTTTGTGTGCATAAGCTCACCATGACCAGCATCAGTTTTCCTGAATAAATCAGCAGAAAAAAATCCGAGGGATGATGTGAGTAGTTAGGTCTGTGTGTGTGTTTGTGTTTTTGTTTCTTGAGACAGGGTTTCTCTTTGTAGCCTTGACTGTCCTTGACTCACTTTGTAGACCAGGCTGACCTCAAATTCACATAGATCCTCATGCCTCTGCCTACTGAGTGCTGGGATTAAAGGCCTGTGTCACCACGCTCAGTTGATGTGAGTGTTTTTGATAGTTTAGGTAGTGAAGCAAAAGATGGAAGGGCAGAAACACACACATACATGGGAATGGTATATCAATCAGTGTTAAAATGAAACGAGTGATCAAGATAGGAAGACATAGAACCATTAGTGTATACTATGTAAAAGAAGCCAATATGAAAAAGCTACACACTGGCATTTTAGAAGAGACAAATTATGAAGACATAAAGATCAATGGCTTCAGGAGGAAGGGATGAAAAGGCACAGTCAACAGAACTTTCATAGCAATGAAATGGTTATGATGAGCATATTTGCTCATGGACCATAAAACACCAAGAGCGAACCTTAGAGTAAATTATGGTCTTTGGATGATTATATTATCTCAGTGAAGGTTCATTAGTTGTAACAAATGTTTCACTCGAGTGCAAAATGTTAGTAAAGAGAGAAGCAATTCAGGTTCTGGGACATACAGGAAAGTTCTGTAGAGATTAGATGGAAGTGTCTTCAATAACACATCTATATGAAACACATGTATATGCGAAAAGGACAGGTGAGATGGTTCAGTAGGTAAAGGTGCCTGCAAGCCAAGACTGGCAGCCCAAGTTTGACCCTGGAACTCATGCAGAAGTGGAGAACTGACTCCACAGAGTTATCCTCTGATCATCACATGTACAGTGTGCCATGCTTATACATACACATCATATAGAAATAATAATAAATAAAAACCCGTGTGTTCTGAGTTTCTTGTTTGTTTTGTTTGCTTTTTTTGAGACAGTTTATCTGTGTGGTCCTGGCTGTCCTGTAACTTGCTTTGTAGATCAGGCTTTCCTCAAACTCATAGAGATTCATCTGCCTCTGTCTTCTGAGTGCTGGGATTAAGGGTGTGTGCCACCCTACCTGGCTTCGTCTAGAGTTTCTGTTCTGCTGTTTAGACCCTTGTTTTCCATGAGCAGACAACTTACAATTATCCATCATCTGAGGAAAGTTCCTGACATGAGAAAGTTGAAGTAACTTACTATACAGAGGGGGAAGATTTAAAAACAAAAATCATTAAAATATACTACAGAAAAATTAAAAAGAAAAATAATCTTTAGTAGTTGAAAATATGAAAGCTGAAATTAAAGCTGAATAAAAGGGCTAGAAGAATTGGGAAAATCTCCCTTAAGTATAGCAGGAATATAGGTAGAGAAAAGAAAGAGCAAACAAAACTCAAAGAACAGTATGGGAAAGCCAATGTTCAAATAAGAGAAAAACAACAAGCAGAACAAGTTACCAAGGAAATAAAATAAATTTCCAGCATTGAAAGCAAGGATAAAAATAGATTGTACAAGGACCCAACTTTGTTAAATTTCAAAATAGCCATAAGAAAATCCTACCGAACTCAACAGGATGGAAATGGGTTGTACACGGCAGCCCCACATTTCCTGGTAATAACGGCATTTAAAACCTGTAGAAGAGCAATTTCCAACCTACAAGTGCAACCCCAAACACAACTGTTAGTCAAATGTGGCTTCAAAACAGACATTGTTAACATATTTAAGTTTAAAATAAAGTTTATCCCCATGTATTCCAAGAAACTGTTATAGGATATGCGCCACCAAAATGAAGGAACAAAGTGAAAGACTGAACTGCAATAAACAGAAACTCTCCAAGAGCAGTGAGGTCAAAGAAGCTCCAAGAACAATTGTTGTGTGCCGGGCACAGAAATGACCCACTGTAATGAAGCAATGAAGCCCTATGTGAGACATTCACCTGTAATCCCAACACTGGAAAGGCTGAAGAGGCAGGAAGGCCAGAAGTTCCAAGATCAGACTGAATACAAAGTGAGTTTTAGGTCACCTGGACATACAGTAAGTTCCTGTCTCATAAAAGCAAAACAAACAATACAGCAGAGCAAGGAGAATTGCATCAGGCCCTTAATGATTGTCATCATCAACATCTGTTTCTGTTCTGGCTTTTGAAACTGCCGCTATATTTATAACCCTGGCCCAGATTCTTGGCTTGTCTGGACCATACATTTATGGGGTACACATGTCCTCTGATGTGTGTATACAAGTATACAGCTATGTACACATACCACAGGATGACCTGGGTGTCATTCCCTAGGCTCCGTCCATCCGTCTTTTTTTTTTCTTTTTCTTTTTTCTGAGAATGGGTCTCTCACTGAGTAGGCTAAGATGGTTAGTCAGGAGTTTCAGGGGTCTGTCTACCTCCCTAGCTTTGGGTTCTTAAGAGTCAGCTATCACACCCAGCTTGCTTTGCTTGTTATTAACATAGGTATTAACAGTAAAACTCTGGTCATTATGACTCCAGTGTCTTTTCTCTCTTTCTCTCTCCTTCTCCCTCTCTCTCTCTCTTTCTTTCTTCTTCCTTCCTGCCTTCCTTCCTCCTACTTCCCTCCCCCCTCCCCCTCCCTCTCTCCCCCTCCCTCCCTCCTTCCTTCCTTCCTTCCTTTCTTTCTTTTTCTTTGCCGAGACAGTTTTTTTGTATAGCCTTGGTTGTCCTGGACTCACTTTGTAGACCAGGCTGGCTTTGAACTCACAGAGATCCACTGCCTCTGCCTCCCAGAGTGCAGGGATTACAGGCATGGGCCACTGCACCCAGCTCCAACATCCTTTATATGTTGAAATTTATCCCTTTACTTTACTAAAGAGATGTTCTCTTCAGTTCCCAGCATCCTCATCAGGCAGCTCACTGCTGCCTCTAATTCCAGCTCCAAAGGATTTGATACCCTCTTCTTTGGAGCAACTACAGATATAAATAAAAAAACAAAATTAATCATTTAGAAAGAAATCTTGTTTACTTCCAAGTGTTAGCAGTTATTGTGTGCAGCTATTATGAACATTTATGTGCAAGTTTTTGTGTAGACATAAGTTTGCAACTCTGGGGTAAATAAATATCAAGAAAAACCAGACATGGTAGTGCATTCCTATAATCCCTGTGCTCAGAAAGCAGAGGCAGAAGGATTAGCATGAGTTTGAGGCTAACCTGGCCTATGTAAGAGTGAGACTTTCTGAAACAAACAACCATGACACATTAAGGAGTTTTGTTGCTGGATAGGAGCATGCCGCTTCATAAGAAGCTGCCAAGCTGTTCTGCAACATCGCAGCATTGGGGTTCATTAGTGTTCTGCTTTTTGACCATTGCCATAGGTTTATAGTTGTATTTTGGAATTTGGGTTTCTCTGTTGACACAGGCTGTAGATACAGCGCCTTCCCATCAGATTGTTTTGTCATTGCTGTTACATGTATGTGTTCCTTGATGAGTTGGTAAGCTGGCTCTTACTGTTGAGTTTTGAATTGTTGATATCTTTTACATAATAGTCCTCTAGTGCATGTGTCTTCCATGCATATTTTCTTCTGGTCTAATTGTTTGTCTCCTCATTTTCTTGCATTTTTGTTTACAGAGTAGTAGTTTAAAAAGATCATTTTCCCTGAGAGACAGGTAGCTCTATTGAAAATCAGCATCAGTTTGTTTGAAGAAACTTTTAGAGTAAACAAGTAGTTACATTCTTTAATTTTTAAAAGTTTATTTTATTAGTGTGTATGAGAGTATAAGTACCCTTGGAGGACAGAAGAAAAGAATGGATCCCTTGAAGCTGCAGGCATCTGTGAGTTGCATGTGGGTGCTGGGAACAGAACTCAGGTCCTGTGCGAGAGCATTTGTTGCTCTTCACGTGGGGCTGAGCCATCTCTCTAGCCCTTTAGTTAAAATAGGGGCAAGTTAGCAGCAAGACTTGAGAGCCCAGAATAGTTAAAATTGCAGCAAATTGGGTACTGTCTTTTTTAATAGTTTTATTTTTAAGTGTATTATTTAGATTATCAGTCTCTGAACTGCATTGCAACTATTTAAACCAGGATTTCTAGAAATTCCAGTTTTACAGTATGGGGGCTGTGTAAGAGCAGTACACACTGTTAACCACTGAGCTGTAAATAAATATTTTTAAAAGACTTTTTCAGAATGGGCAAATTGACTTCTATTCCCCTCTACATATAAAGTAGGAAATACTCACCGTAGTATACTAGTATGTTCATACACTGGCTGTAGTGACACATGCTTAAATTCTAGTACTTGGGAGGCAGACTCAGGCAGCTCTTGGAGTCTGAAGTTGACCTGGTCTATCTACATAGTCAAGGCTACACAGTGAGAACTTGTCTGGGGAAAAAACAAAACAAAACAAAACAAAAAACAACAAATATTTCATAGGAACATTATTGGAACTTTTGATACATAACTTGTATATATGTTAGCTGCATAACAACAATGTTATAATTTTAGATAAAATATTTTAAATGTAAGTTCTAAAGATTAAAATAGGAACAATGGACCTCCCATAAATTTGAGGAGTGACTCATAATTACGTAAAGAATGTTCAATGCTAACACACTGATTTTTTTTTTTAAGAAATTGAGGGGCTGGAGAGATGGCTCAGTTGTTAAAAATCACTAACTGCTCTTCCAGAGGACTTGGGGTCACATACCAGCACTCATATGGCTGCTCACAATTGCCTGTAAACTCCAGTTCCGGCCGATCTGATGACCTCGTCTGCCCTCCACAGGCACCAGCCGTACATGTGGTGGCAGACCTAGATGCCAGCAAAATACCACATACCTTAAAAAAGAAGAAGAATCATCAAGATGAAAACATATACTACCAATTTCTGGATTAAAGTTGTTTATTTTTGACACAACTGGGTACTGGAATTATAAGTAGGGAGCGGGATATACAACTTCAAGAACATACTTTTAATTTAAAAAAAAAAGCCTTTAGTGTAACATAACAAATGTTTACACTTAAGCTATAATATTGAAACCGCAAATATCAGGTATGTTTGCTTATATACTTTTGTCTGTCACTGTCAGTAGAAAATGGCAGAAAGTAATAGGAGCCAGTAAAGAGTGAAAGGGCGATTTATTTCTCATTTGAAGAATATAAATGACTTGAGGGGTTTTTTGTTTGCTTGTTTTTGTTTTTTTTTAATTCTAAAGTTTGCCCATTCCACTGTTAGGACAGGAAAAAGTAGTAAAGCCTGTTAGCTGTCCTTTGGCATTAAAAGCCTTAACACAAATTTTTATACTTTAATAGATGTGTATCTATACATCAGAAAATATATTTGCTGACATTCTCCATTATAGTGAGTCTGTCTGCTCAGTGCACTGTGGCATAACATTTCATTGTTGTCCTGAGCATCCAAGGGAGATACATATGTATAAATATATGAATGTGTGTGTGTGTGTGTGTGTGTGTATTCCTGTAACCAACCCCCCCCCCCAAAAAAAAAAAAAAACAAAAAAAACAAAAAACCAATGAAAGGAAGAGTCAGAACTCTCTGCCTTGTTCTCTGAAATGATAGGCATTTGCTGGCACAGCAGCTTGACTCTTATGGCTCAAGAGTCCATGGTTGCTTGGCACCATAACTTGGACAGACCATTATGGAAGTAGGAACATGTAACAGACAAGAGCTGTTCTCGTCATGATTTACTACAAAGTAGAGCGTGAAACAGGCTGTTAAGGACAGAGTACTCCCAAGGACCCTCTCTGCAGTGACCTTCTTCCCTTACCTAGACCTCCCACCTTTAAGGTTCTACAGCCATCCAAAATGCAACTGCCAGCTGGGGCTTAAATGAGAAGCCTGTGTCTGGTGGGGACTTTAATTCCGTCAGTAACAGAGTACAGTGTAGTTATTATAGTTTGCTTCGTTTTGTTTCCCTTTTTTAAGTGAATGAGTGCATGTGTGCGTGTGCACGCAGAGCTCAGAGGCCAACCCTCAGGAGTTGGTTCTTTCTGTGGGCTCTGGGGATTGAACTCAGGTAATAAGGCTTGGTAGCAACCATCTTTTACTTATGAGTCACATCACCAGTCCTGTTTAGTTTTTGAGACAGTCTCTTTTGAAGCCTAGGCTGACTTCAGATTCAATCCTACCTCAGCCTTCTTACCATTGGGATTACAGGCTTGTACCATTATTCCCAATTTGAGCCTTATTTTGGTTAAGGATGTAAGATCTGAGTCTGTATTAATCTTTTAAAAATATAGATGTCTTATAGACTCTAGAATCAATTTGTTTTTAATCACAGAAGAACTTGATTTTGATTAGGGTTTTTAATCTGTAGATCAAATCTGGAGAAACTTGATCCTAACATAATTGAGTCTTCCTGTTCATGAATATGGAACATCCCTTTATTTATCTATTTCTTTTATTTTATGGTTTCAGAGCTTATACATACTTTCTTAGATTTATACCTAGGGATTTTATTTTAGGCGATGCTGGTGGAAATGGTTTTATGTTTGAAATTTCATACTGCATTGGTGCATTGCTGCTCTTTTTAATGTGTAGGTCATTTTGTTTTGTATGTATGTGTATACCTGGGACCTGTGGAGGGCAGAAAAACGCATTGCATCCCTTGGATCTTGTTTCAGTCCTTTAAGATAGCTGGAAAGGACCCTGTGGGTCCTTTGCAGTCCCTTAAGATAGCTGCAAAGTCCCTAGACTGTCTAATGAATTATAATGTTAACTGTAGGATTTTGTGTTGTTTGTTTTTTTGGTAGAAACTCTTATCAAGTTAAAGAAGCTCTGTATTTCTGGACTAGTTGCTAATTTTTTTTTCAGGAGATGTTTAATCTGTATTTATAGAGTCCATAATAAACAAAAAGGTAGATATAGAGCTTCAGGTATTCTAAACAATAGTAAGAGTAAAATGTTTATTTCTGGGTTTAAATTTTGTTAAAATTATATTTTAACAAATTATACTGCACAATTCATTTACAGTAGCAGCCATGTTTGATATTACACACACATAGTGGCTCTGGTGCTAGATCCTAGACTAGGTCAGTAACTTTAGGACTCCTACCTTAAGAGAAGGTTCTACCAGCCTTCTGCCTTACATGAAAGGCAGAGCCCTGCTAGTTTGTTAGGGCTCTGATTTTGAAGGGGAAATATTCTGACCGTTTGCCACAACTGAGCTTCTAATCCAGTGGCCAACTGTTTTACTCTTTCCTGAGAATGAAATTATATATTGCTGGTGGGTAGTTTCCAGTGGAGCATCACACAGGAATGTGAGTGGAGATACCCAGGGGCTTAACTATTTGAATAGCTTTCTCCTACTCTTAGGTTGGAACTTTCCACGTGAGCCATTTCTGTAGGAATTTGCACTGATTTCCTAACCTTTTGAAGGTTTTTCAGTGTAATTTGACCATTTCCTAGTTTTAATTTAGACTGCTTTTTGTGCCTGATAGCACAACTAGTCTTTCTGTGCCCTGTAAGTGAGGGCACAGTAAAGCCACTGAACTAGACCTGTTGCATCGGTAGAAAGAAAGGTTTATTGGGGGTACAAACTACCACAGCTATCCTGGTGTGTGGGCAGAGGGCAGAGCAAAATAGAGGAAAAGCAAGCAGATTTTGTATGACAGTCAACAGGGTGTTTGTGTGTTACAGGAACTAGATGCCCTTGCCCAAAGTAGTTGACCTTTGGGTCAAGATTAATGGTGGTTCCTAGTAAACTGAAACCGACCTTAAGAGATCTCCTTTTCTGGTAAACAGAACCACCACCCCACCCTACCCCATCCCTGACTTTTAGACTTATTTATCCAATAACATTCTTCTATTACTTAGCCTGAGTTCTGTTTAGGACAGTGTCATCAGCATTGCCATTTTGGGGTGCCACTTTGGATCTAACATGCCCCACCTGAGGTGTTTTTTTGTTGTGTTTTGTTTTTCTTGTTCTCTAGGATCTTGTAGGCACTTTCCATTATTTCCTTCTTTCTGAAAGCTAACTTTTGTGTAGGTTAAGAGGCCTTTGAGAAAGAGAAATTGTACATTTTGGCTCTGTTATTTCTCCCCTTTTTTTTTTTTTTTTGAGACAGTTTTTGTCTTTGTAGCCCTAACTGTCCTGAAACTCACTCTATAGACCAGGTTGGCCTAGAATTCAGAGATCCACATGCTTCTGCTTCCTGAGCACTGGGAGAGACAGAAAGAATGATGTAGCATCCAGGCAGGGAACAGTAAGGGTTTGCAGAAGACAGGAAAAACTGTGAGTAGAAGCAAGTGCTTAGAGCTGTGTAGATTAGAGATTCTTAAAACATGGGAGGGACATCAAGGAACTAGGCACAAGTACAGTTTCAGTAGCCTTTCTTTCTTTCTTTCTTTCTTTCTTTCTTTCTTTCTTTCTTTCTTTCTTTCTCTCACTTTCTCTCCTTCCTTCCTTTTTCTTTTTTCTTTCTCTCTCTCTCTTCCCTCCCTTCCTCCCTCCCTCCCTCCCTCCCTCCCTCCCTTCCTTCCTTCCTTCCTTCCTTCCTTCCTTCCTTCCTTCCTTCCTTCCTTTCCTTCCTTTTTTGCGTTGTTTAAATTCTTTCACTTCTCATGATCTAGGAATGTTTTCATCTACATCACAGACTCCATAAAAAAATTAAGGATTTGGGTGGGGAATAGAGAGTTTGCTCAGTGGTTAAACACGCTTGGAGGAGGCCTGGGTTCAGTTCCCAGGACCCACATGGATCTGATGCCTCTTCTGTCCTCCTCAGTCACCAGGCACACATGTAGTGCACATGCATTCTTGCAGGCATTCACATAAACACATATATAAATTTTAAACTAATTTAAAAAACATTGAACAAAGCCATTTTAAACACTAATTAGAATCCGTAAGAGAAAACATGCAGCATTGAGTGAGTAAGCCGTGTTCTTGGGATCCTGTAGTAACAGGTTTCCATTTCAATAGCTGAGCTTGCTATTTGTTTGGGTATTTTATTAGGTTCAGAAATAGAGTTTGGTCTGTGCTGTTATTTAGTCTGCAGGGTGTTGCTGCCCTCTTTTGGACTTGCTTGGGAACTGCAGCTTTTCTGCATGAATCCCTTCTGTGGTTACTCCAAGTTGAACACTAAAACACAGATTATTTTATTTTCTTTATTTGTTTTAGTATAGATTTCTTGAAGCAAGATCTCAATATATGCCAGGCTAGCCTCCACCTCACTATGTAGCCGAGGGTGATGTTGAACTTTGGATTCTCATCTCATGCTTTCATCTCTTATAGATGTGCGTCACCATGTAAAATTTAACATGGTGTTGAGATCAAACTCAGGCTCCTCCTGATGCTTGGCAAGCACTCCACCAAATGAGCACATTCCAGGCCCCCAATAACTGCTTTTAAGGATCTGAAATGTTTCTAATGATGTTGCAGGAAAGCAAGGGAATGGGAATTTTCTTTGGAATGTTTGTGGTGTTTCCTAACTGGAAGAATTACTGCTGATGAGGTAGAAGCAAGGCAGAAGAACTTGGGGGAGCACAGAGTTTAGGGCCTTGGGATCTGAAGACTTGAGTTCTAATCGTGTGACTGATGATTGACTGCACCTGTCTGGGTGTTGGTTTCCTTTCCGAGAGAATGAAGGGGTAGACTAGATGTGGGGTTGTTGGGTTTTTAGGTCCCTAAAAGCTCCTTTTAGGTCAAGGAGCTTTTTAGTCTGGAATCAAGTAGAGCCAAGAGAACACTGCAGCCTACTGTCAGTGCTATGAGTTAGACAGGTAGCTGGCATTCTGGAAACACCGGGAAAGGCACCTCTCCAAGGGCGCAAGCACCCTGCCAGCCTGCTAGAGTTCTCTTTACAAGTACATTGTAGGCTAAGGGAGGCAGCAGCCTAGGCAAAGTCCGGGGTGGTGAGGCAGTGTGATCTGTTTTGGCCTGCAGCTAAGTCTGTGTAGCCAAAAACTAAGTGTTTGAGGGTAGAAGGTGTGTTCATTGGCAAGCCTTGAGGGGAATGGACAGCAGAGCCATATACCATGGTACGGAGTTTGGATTTTAAGTTTAAGACAATGAATTTATTTGTTTTGGAGACTGGCTAGACTTACTGTGTAACTGAGGATAACGTTGAATTCCTTATCTTTTCATCTGTCAAGTGCTGGGACTACAGTTGTGCTCTACTGTGCCCAGCTTTAGAATGAGTATAATTTGGAGGATGGATATGGTATAGAGCAAACAGAACTGAAGGTACCTGATAGATAGTTTAAGAGGCCATTGCAGTATAGTAAGCCAGGGTAGTGGAATGGGTGGAAGAGAGATGAACCCATAGTCTATAAACAAAAGAACAAGTGCTAGTTTCTCTTCCTTTAACCTAACCCACTACTGTGGACAGGTTAGCCACCGCCGACGGTCGAGATCCACGTTCTGTATCTATGGCACATCCATCCCAGAGTTCTTTGGTTGTTTCTTGTTTTTTTAAGAGAACATTTGAATTTGGGGCCAATGTTGAGATAAGATGAACCTTAGCTAAGGCCACTTAGGCAGCAGGGAAGTGGCTTTGTGGCTTGTTTCTAGATGCCACTTACATCACTTAAGCCCACAACTTATGCATAGTTGCTGTTACTTTCAGTGTGTTGACCTGATGAAGCTGCAGCTTACTGCTGCTGCCCACCCCATCAGAGAGGGACCCTTTTCCACATTCGTGTTGAAACTGATGTATAGTCCGGGCTGCTTGAACTTGCAGTTCTGCCTTAGCTTCTGGAATGCTGGGATTACACGTGTGCATACCCACCTGTATGCAGATGACCTAGGGATACGAAATAAGGAAGTGTCTTATGTTTTGCAGTCTTCTTGGGTAGTGTTTTATCATCCTGCTGTCTGTATCCCCAGTAAATGGTGTGCACGAAGTTCCATGGGTGCTGAGCAAAGTTTCCATGTTCTCAGGCAAGTGCTTGGTCAGTGGAAACTTGACCTCCTCTAAGCCAGGGAGGGCAAAGTAAATATTCTTAATTTACATTGGACCTAACTGAATTGTGATAGGAGGACTATGAACATAGTGATGTGGATCTTTCTGTCTTCAGGAGTCTAGATAAATAGCTTTGTGGCAAAGACAGAACTGGTTTTTTCATTAGTTGAGTAAGTTAGTCAAGAGTATTTACCCTTCCTTTCATGGGTAGTAAAAAAAACAAAAAATGGTTGAAATTAGTAAGGTGAAGAAAACTTCCCACCTTCCTAGATTTAAAGCACTCAGACTTTAAAGTACCTCTGTGTGTATTGTTACATGAAGAAGAAAATGGAAAACATTAAGTAATTATAAATTCAAAACCTGTATAGTCACTGTCCATGTTAAGAAATAGAAAACCATAAACACTCCAGAAACCTTTTTGTCTTCTTTCTTGGTCATAACCTATAGTATTCACAGGTAATCACGTTTGGACGTTGGAGATGATCATGCCCTTTAAAATCTTACGCCCCAAGTAATAGGGTTTCATATGTTCTTAACATTAGTGTCAGTGAACTAACAATTCTGTAAACTTGTGAGTAGTTGAAAATTTGTTCACTTTCTTTGAAGAGCCCTTTTTCAATGGACAGATGTGCCCTCGCTCTTTAGATTTTCTCTTTCAGGTGTTAACAATATGTCTGTGCTTGCTTTTGTTACATTTTAGCAGGGCAGATGCTTACAAATTGCTGTGTTGAATTATAATGTGTATACATTTAATTTTCCTAGATGATATCATTTGTTTTCCTAAGTTGTCCCAGTGGTTTGCGTCAACCTCAGCAAAGGCTGAACAAACTGTTGTTCCTCTACAACTAGACAGATACAAAAGCTAGGGATCAGACCCAGATTCTCACACGCATGCTGTGTTTCTGTATGAGCTGATAACCTCATGTGATTTTATCTATTTATTTGTAATGCTCAGAATTAAACCCAGGGTCTTTTTCATACTAGGCAGGGACTCCATCACTGAGCATTTAGCCCTATCCTCATCTTCCTTTTAAAATTATCACTGTTTCTTTTTCTGCCTTGGATTGGGTCACACAGACCTTGGACTCACAATACCTCTGCCTTAGCCTACCAAGTAGCTATGATTACAGGCCAAGCCTCAGTGTGATTTTAGTTTGCATTTCTGTGTTTACTAATGAAGTTGAGCACTTTTCATAAGTTAGTCAGTCTTAGGTTTTAGAGGCTGTTCAGCTCTCCACTCCCTCACCCTATAGTCTCATGTTACTGTTTTTAAAATTTCTCCTGCCTCATACTACAGACTGTACTAAGCCACACCTTGGCAGAAATTTTTTAGTGTGTGGTGCTGTCTTAGGGCCTTTCCATTTATTTTCTCTTCCTTTCTCTCTTCAACTATTCTGGTGTTTGGGGGTTCCCTGGTATTTCACTGATCTCTTTTCTTTTTCCTCTTTCTCCTTTTTTCTCTTTCCTAGACTTTGAAGCGGCTCATGGCAGATGAGGTAAGGAAATATTGTGTGGCATGTGCATGTTCTGGTTCATTTTCTCTACTCTTAACATCCATCAGTTTCTGTAACTTGGACTTGTAATGGGAGCATGGGTTCTAGTGTCAGAATAACCCAAGGTCTTTTCTAACTTTGTTTAACACATTGCATGCTTTCTTTGATGTTTTATTAGTTCCACGGTTGGGCCGTTTTTAACTAGAATTCATCCTCCATTCTAGGTTACATCATTTGAAGCCCCATAGTGCTTTGCTAGTTTCAGTGGGTTGTGCTGATGCAGCTGAAGCTTATTGCTGCCTCCATTCCCACTAGACAAGGTCCCTTAGTATGTAAACCCAGGTTAGCCCTGAACTTGATATGTGGCCCTGGCTGCCTGAACTTTTAGCATTAGCCTCTGGAATGCGAGGATTACAGGTGTATGCCAGCATACCTGACTCAATGGCTTTTTTAAAAGAAGGCAGCACTTTATCACCAGTGCTGCGCTGCTCAGTGACTCTTTTTTATTTTTTTAATGTGAGCACTTATACTTAAGATTTGAGAATGGTCTGTTGGTATTTGTTTAGCAGGGAAAAGCACATGTCCCTCTAAAGTAAAATGCATTCTTTTGAGTATGTTGAGTAGATGTCATGCCAAGAGATTTGAAGATTAATTTTTGAACTTTGGCTATCTTCATATCTCAAGTGTTATGGAACAAAAGGAAGAGAAAGGAATAGATCTTGATTTTAAGACATTTGCTTTTTTTCCCCAGATGGCTATTTACTCTGTAGTTGTAGATACCTCTTGAAGGGAAATACCCTCATGGACCCTGGCCACATTTATTATTGGGTAGCTAGAAGGAAACTCATTTTATTGATAAATTTATACATAAGCTACTTTTAGTTCTATGCGGCTAAGAAGGCTTAGAAATAGGGGAAGTTTACAACAGTTGTCTTTTTAGAGGGGTTTTAAATTTTTGTTTGTATTTTGGTTTTGGAGACAGGATCTCTCTGTGTAGCCCCAGCTGTCCTGGAACTCACTATGTATACCAGGCTGGCCTCGAATTCACAGAGATCCACTTGCCTCTGCCTCCTGAGTGCTGAGATTAAAGGTGCATGCCCCTATACCAGCCTATAGAGGTTTGAAACCTTATTGGGCATTTCTGTCTTTTATACATTGTTATAGATGAGAATAAAGTCAATATGCTGTGTTAGAGCTGATGAAAAATTATTTCTTCTTTTTATGTCATAAAAACCTTTTTTGCATAAACTAAAAATACTAAGCAGGTGCAAGAGAGTAAAGGGTTGGCTATTTGGTGTTTGGCTTATTAAGCTGTGCATTACTGCTAACACTTTTTTCTCTTTCTTAGCTGGAGAGATTTACCAGCATGAGGATTAAGAAGGAGAAGGAAAAGCCCAATTCTGCTCACAGAAACTCCTCTGTGTTGTATGGAGATGACCCTACCATGCAGTCCTTGCAGGACATCTCAGACGAGCAAGTCCTTGTCCTCTTTGAGCAGATGCTGGTAAGCCACCTTCCGAGTGATATTTTCCCAGCATGCATTTATGGGCATTTGTTTGTCTGTGGTGGTTGGTTTTAAACACATGGTCTCCTAAGTAAAGAATTCTAGGCTTAATGTGAAATGTTTTAATGTTGACCCCATGAAGTAATGACTAAATATGCAAATACTAGTCTACAGGATTAGAATCTGTTAAACTTGGGAATATCTGATTATTGACTACTTTGTTAATGAATGTCTGCCTGGCAGTATTCTAACTCCAAAAACGTAGTCTGAGTACCAAGCCCTATGGTAGTGTGGTGACCACTTTGAGGCTAAGTCAGAGAAATGAAGTGGGAAGCATTTACAGTGAGCTCTGTACAAAGAATAAACTGAGGAATACAAAGGCATCATTTGCCTGAGATCTCTGTTTGGTGGAGAATTTGGAAAGAGAATGCTGAAGGCTGCTTACTAATTTGAAGGCATTTGAGGATTTTATCTGAAGGCAGTCTAGTTGTGAGGTAACATGGTTGTGACTGACTTTGCCGTCTCCAGTGAGGACAGGGACACCTGGAGTGCACACCCTGCACTAACCCGGCTAAGTGATTAGGCCTCAGATTTCGGGCAGATTTTGTTGATGGTGATTTTTTTTTTTATGGCAGCAGTTCTTTAGTGCTGGGGAGATGAAGGTATTCCTTCAATGCAGAAAACATGTATGGTTTTCTTTCAGTACAGAAGAAAATGTTCAGCTGTATTAGGGAGGCATCAGAAGTGTGTGTGTTAAGGTATCCAGTGGTCTAGAGGCATAGCTCAGTGGTAGAGTGTGGGTACCCAGCATGCAGGCATCATGCCAACAATGGTAGCTGTGGTGATCTGTACTGAAATTAGTTAAATCTTGTCCCTGAGGAATTTTTATTAGTAGTCATAACTTAAACCTCTAGGAATTAAGAAAACATATTTGTTTACTAATGACTTACTGTGTTCAATTCATTACTAAGTATAATAAATACTATACACTAAAAACTTATACGAGGCAGAGGGATCTCTGTGAGTTCCAGGCAAGCCTGATTTATATAGTGAGTTCCAGGATATCCTGTCTTAAACAAAAACAAAAATACTTACAAGGTAATTTTCTTTTCTTTTTTTTTTTTCTGCCTTTTTGCTCCCTCCCTCTACTAGGTGGATATGAACCTGAATGAGGAGAAACAGCAGCCTTTGAGAGAGAAGGACATTATCATCAAGAGGGAGATGGTGTCCCAGTATTTGCACACTTCCAAGGCTGTAAGCTCTAGGGCAGGTGCTCAGGAGGCTGCATCCTTACCTTGGTCCTACTTGTCTTGCTGATTTTATAGAATGCTCTATGTCTCTGTCAGTTCTGCCTCATACTGTTATAGAAGTGTACTCTTGACTTACTCTTATGAGTTGCCACCTTTCTGTTCTTTTCCCCTGACTTTCACTTAAGTTCTTGAACTGTTTATGAATGTCACATAGTTTGGTGGTTTGTCTAATGGGTGTCTGCCTCGGTATTTTTTAAACTATGTGGATGAATATTAGCCCACAACTTATGAATGGGCCCAGTGTTTACTTACCTCTATATGCCTCTTTCCAGGGCATGAACCAGAAAGAGAGCTCTAGGTCTGCCATGATGTACATTCAGGAGCTGAAGTCAGGCTTGCGGGATATGCACCTGCTTAGCTGCCTTGAGTCCCTTCGAGTCTCTCTCAACAATAACCCTGTCAGGTGAGAATTCTGAGGAAACAGTACCAGAAACCCAATGCTGTAGTTCACTGGTGGTGACAGTCAAAGGAGGTGGGGCAGTATGAGAAGGGTTGGGATTGGAAGTGAGGAATTTCTGTGACAATATTGGCAAATAGCCTTTATTAATTTAAGTTGATAGTATGTTGTCTCTGATCTATTCCTTACAGTTGGGTGCAGACATTTGGTGCTGAGGGCCTAGCCTCCTTATTGGATATCCTCAAACGACTCCATGATGAGAAAGAAGAGACTTCTGGGTAAGGATTTCCGGGTCTTTATATTCTCTAGGTTGAGGGCTAAAAGGGGGTTTGGCTTGGATATTTGCACTAAGGGAAATAACAACAGTTAAATTCATAGTTATGGGCTAGGAAAATGTGCTATTGGATTAAAATGAAGTTTATTATAGAGGAGATTAGAGAATTAGATTATAGAGGGAGGAAGATATATGCCAGGAAAGATTATCTCCAGTCTCCAGTTCTTTTTGTGTCTGGAAAGAGGGTCCAATTTCAACTGTACTGTGATCTGTCCTGGGCCACATCATACTTGGAGGTGTTTCTTGGCCATATCCTTGATTTGTTTAGTTTTAGCTTTACAACAATCTTCAGGATTGGGATAAATTCTGTAAATACCGTAAACCATTTTAGTCTATAGTGCCGTCTAAATTCCCACTACTTCTCAAGTCTTTCCTGAGACAAGGAATACAGGGATTGGGCCTGCATGTATTTTCTCAGATGTGAAGCCTTTCAGGTAGTAGGCAAGGAATAATAGATGGGATAGTATCTTGACAGAATTTAGTACCTAGCTGCCTAGAGGGAGTTAAGGGACAGAGTTTTGTTTGCGCCCCTAACATACTTTTTAATAGTGTGGGGTTCAAGTTTAGGGCCTTGCATTTATTTGATAGTCTAGTATTGTACTATTGAGTCATGCACTAGCCCCGAATTGGCAGGCTTTTAATTTAATACTAAGTTCTCAGGTTGCAAGGTTATTAGCCCGCTGATTATTTTTGTTAGTGTTTCTGAGCCAAGTGCTTTGTACTATAGGGCCGTACAACCTTTTGACATCACAGTTTAGTGTTGTCATTTATGAACATGCTGGGCAGCATTCATAACTGTCTGTTAGATTCTACTTAGCTATTAGTTGAAGGCATTCCTAATGTCCTTCTTTACAAGTTTAACAATCATGGAGAAAGGATTCATTACAAAATAAAGGAACTTCGGCAATCCTCTTTTCTGTGTGCAGAAACTATGACAGCCGGAACCAGCATGAGATTATCCGCTGTTTGAAAGCTTTCATGAACAACAAGGTGAGATTTTCCCCATTTTG
Organism: Psammomys obesus; assembly: GCF_907164565.1. NCBI lineage: Eukaryota > Metazoa > Chordata > Mammalia > Rodentia > Muridae > Psammomys > Psammomys obesus. Next base: position 140,677 of record NW_026596040.1, on the reverse strand, counting down.
ACTCCATCCCCCATCTGGATCTTCATTATTTCTCCTTTGTTGGCAATCCCCCAGAAGGAGAAGCTGAGGTTCAAGGCTTTGGCTCTTCTTTTCGTACTTTAATTGTACCTTACTGCCACATATATGAGCGTCTGTGTAATTCTTTCTCCTAGTTCTAACTTCTGTCTCAGAGGGTAGAGGCTAAGAGTTCTTTTACTTTACGTCCTTTTACTAATCTTGTTATTTGACCTGTAGTTATTGTTTGGGGATGTTTACTTTATTTTCCTCCCTATCTTTTACAGTAAATCTGCCCCAATCTATGAAGTCCATGTTTCTCTAAAGCTTGTTTGAACTCTTGTCGCTCCTTCCTCCACCTCCCAAGCGCTGGGATTACAGGTGTGGGCCACTATGTCATAGAACGCAACACGTAGACCAGGCTACCTTCAAACTCACAGAGATCTGTTGCCTCTGCCTCTGCCTCTGGATTACTGGGATTAATGGTGTACATCACCACTCCCAGTTTATGGATTTTTTTCCTAATCTATTTTGCCTTTCCACTGAGGGAGCCTGCAGTTATTGTTTGAGTAGAAATCTTTCTTTTCTGTTTAATTTTGCTATATTTAACCTACTCCTTAGGATGGGGCAACAGTATAAGATTTTTAATCGATGAAGATGTGAAATTCCGTTTTGTATCTTAAAATTTTACTTTGTAATCATCTCTGTTAGCTCTTACTGGGAAAGTATTCTCTACTCCTGTGCTCGCTTAGAGTTCACAAAGTGGGGGTCTTAAACAACAGAAATTTATATCTCAGTTCTGAAGAAAGGAAGTCCAAGATCCCATGTCAGCCAGAGCTGGCTGTTTCTGAGGCTTGATGGGAGAGTGCATCCCGGACTCCTCCTGCTTTCTGGTAGCTCACTGGCTCTGATTTACAGATGCATCATCTCATTTCTGCTTCATGTTCTCGTGATTCTTTTTTTCTATGTGCGTGCCTGGAATGTAGACTTCTCCCTTATATAGGGACCAGGTATACTGGATTAAGAACCTACCTTATCCCAATGTGGCTTCATTGTCACTTAGTTAATCTTATTTACAACCACTTTATCCCAAGAGGCTACATTCTAGGGTTCAAATACCATATATTTGAGGTGATGTTCTACTCATGAAAGTCCTAACCATGTTCTCATTTATATGTGTTACCATTAAGCCTGACTCCTTTGTTCTTGTCCTACTAGTTTGGAATCAAAACCATGTTGGATACAGAAGAGGGAATCCTACTGCTGGTCAGAGCCATGGATCCTGTTGTTCCCAATATGATGATTGATGCAGCTAAGTTGCTCTCTGCTCTTTGTATCCTGCCACAGCCGGAAGACATGTATGTGACTGCAGCTATTTCTGCCCTAGAAGAAAACTGAGTTATTTAGGTGTCCTCTTGGTCTTAGACACTAAGTAGTAAGGCCATATTTCTTCCCAGAAGTGAATTTTAGAATTTTACAGGTAGAATGTCTGAAAATCCAAACAGAATCTTTGATACCATCATGATACTTCAAGTAGACAATTCCATACCATGAAACTTGGTTATGTGCACAGTATTATTAGAAATACTGTATAAAATGACTACCTTCAAGGTATTTAAAACCTATATGAATTTTATGTTTAGGTTTGAATACTATCCTCAAGTTATTAACTCATTTTATATATGCAAATATTCTAAAATCATTTTCTAAAAATATCACCTGTAAAACATTTAAAGCATTTTAAACAAGGATAGTCAACCTGTATTAAGAAAAGATTGTAGCTGCCCAGATGTCTCTGAGTAAAGGCACTTGCCTCAAAGACTTGACTACCTGAGCTCGATCTTTTGGGACCTACATTGTATGAGAGAATGTTCCCCAGTAACTGACTGCCATGAACACACTGTGACACACATCACAGCATACACACACACACACACACACACACACAATCCTGTAATTTAAAAAAGAAAAGGCTAGTGAAATAGCTCAGAGGGTAAAGGCACCTGCTGCTAAGCCTGCTAATCTCAGCTCAATCCCAGGTACCAAAATAGCAAAGGGGAAAACTGATTCCCACAAGTTATCCTTTAATTTATACACATGCGCGCGCGCACACACACCCACACACCCACCCACACACACACACGTGAATGGAAACAATTTTAAGCTTCCTAAATGATGATAACTGATGTGTCCACTGAAGTCTAATTCAAAGGTTAAGAACACTGGTTATTCTTTTAGAGGACCCAGGTTCTATTTCCAGTAGCCACATGTTGGCTCACAATAGTCTATTATGTCAGTCCCAGGGAATCCAGTGTCCTCATATCTGAATACCATCCATGCACATAGTACACAGACAGGCACACAGGCAAAAACTCATACGCATTTAAAATTTTTAAAGTAATAAATTTTAAAATAAAAAGTATATAGGCTTATGTCTTAGATAGAGCTACTACTATTGCTGTGATGAAACATCATGACAAAAAGCAACTTGGGAAGGAAAGGGTTTATTCCACTCACATTTCTATGTGACAGTTCATAATCGAAAGCAGTGAGGGCAGGAACTCATACAGGGCAGGAACCTGGAGGCAGGAGCTGATGCAGAGGTCATGGAGGGATGTTGCTTACTGGCTTGCTTCTCCTGGGCTTGCCCAGCTTGCTTTCTTAAAGAACCCAGCATGCCAGCCCAGGGGTGGCACCACTCACAATGGGCTGGGCTTTACAGGTGAACCACTAATTAATGCCTAACAGCTCATCTTATGGAAGAATTTTCTCAGTTGAGGTTACTCCTTTGAGATGACTCTAGCCTATGTCAAGTTGACATAAAACCAGTACAAGCTTATCTGCTACATCTTCATTAATATTGTTTCACTTGGAACAAAAGTTTCTTTTTTTACTGTCATATGTGTATTTAATTTTAGAAGCAACTCATTTATTTATTTATTTATTTATTTATTTTTGAGGCAGTTTCTCAGTGTAGCCCTGGCTGTTCTGTAACTTGCTCTGTAGACCAGGCTGACCTCAAACTCACAGAGATCCACTTGCCTTTGTCTCCTGAGTGCTAGGATCAAAAGCATGTGCCACCATCATTAAGATAATGAGGCTGGGGGCTAGAGAGATGGTTCAGAGCTTAAGAACTCTGGCTGTTCTTCCAAAGGTCCTGAGTTTGATTCCCAGCAACCATATGGTGGCTCATAACCATCTGTAATGAGATCTGTTGTCCTCTTTGGTGTGCAGGCACATATGCAGGCAGAGTACTGTATTTAAAAAAAAAAAAAAAAGATAATGAGGCTCAGCTGGGCTTGGTGGCTCAAGCCTGTAATCCCAGGACTAGGAGAGGCAGAGGTAGGTGGATATCTGTTTTTAAAATGTCAGAGTAATTTGTATTTCATAGCTCAGAGATTTTAATTTTGAATTCATGAGTAGGAGTCTAGGAATGGGTTTTAGGAAATTATTTTCTCAAGAAATAGTCCATTGCTTTCATCAGATTCTGGTATATTTTGGGGAGAGAATAATTTGAAAAATTTGAGCCGGGTGTGGTGGCACACACCTATAATCCCAGCACTCTGGGAGGCAGAGGCAGGTGGATCTGTGTTTGTTGGAGGTGAGCCTGATCTACAAAGTGAGTCTGGGACAACCAAAGGTACACAGAGAAACCCTGTCTTGAAAACTGAGTAAGAAAGAGAGGTGGGGGAAAGGAGGAAGGGGGGTAGGAAAAGGAGAAGGGAAAGGGAGGGAGGGAGAAATCTGAAGTGTTGATAATATATCTTGTTTCCTAATTGGTATATTCTCTGTCAGATCTATCCATGTCTGTGTCAGTGCACCTGGGCAGTTCTCTCTCTCTTCTTTTTTTTTTCCTCTTGGGCAGGAATATACGAGTTTTGGGGGCAATGACAGAGAGAGCTGAAATGGATGAAGTCGAACGCTTCCAGCCACTGCTGGATGGATTAAAAAGTGGGAACTCCATTGCACTCAAAGTATGTATACACCCTTAAAACTGAGCTCAACAACAGAAGAGAATAGAATTCAAAATGGAAAGAGAGTTCATTTATCTTTTATTTTTCTGTGGTATGGGAAATTGAACCTAGGCTTTGCTTATGCTGGCTAAGTCCCCTGTTAGGAACTGCTGCTGAATAAGGAACTGGAGAGCACTTTTTAGTTTTTTATTTTGAGATAGTTTTATTTTGTTTTGTAATCTGGACTAGCCTCAAACTCATTATATAGTCCAGGCTAGACATGTCTGATCCTCTTGTCCTAGCCTCCCAATTCCTGGAATTACATGAGTGGTAGGCTAGCCTTGGTGATACTTCTATCTCCTGAAGCACACAGGTCTACACCACTAGGTCTAGTGTCATGTGGTCTTTTAATAGACTATGTGGGGGCTGGAGAGTTCACTCATCAGTTAAGAGCATATACTTCTCTTCCAGAAGATCAGGTTCAGTTCCCAGCACCCAAGTCAGGTCACAGCTTCCTGTAACTCCAGCTCCAGGGTTATTTGACACCTCTGGCCTCTTTGAGTATTGACATGCAGTATGCATATACATACATGAACATTAATGCACATAAAACTGAAAATAATACAAATTTTAAAAAACTTTAATAAAATATATACAGTAGTTCTCAGCTGTATCTTTTATATTTTAGTTTTTTTCCCTGAAAGAAAATGATATTTTTCTCTAAAAAAAAAAAAAAAAAAAAAGAAGAACTACTTTTCTCCTTGTGATATGGGGAGCATAAACCAGCTATTTTATTAGGACCTTAGAAAAATTAAGGTTCTATAGTAACATTAGATCCTTGGATTCATTTAAATGCCTAAGTTATTCTGTATCTTTTATGGAACTCCAGAATGTATATAGTGAAATCCTTATCCATACGGCTTACTGCTGACATAACAGAGGAATTTGCTTGTTTCAGGTGGGATGCCTCCAGCTGATCAATGCTCTCATCACTCCAGCTGAGGAACTTGACTTTCGAGTTCACATCCGAAGTGAACTGATGCGTTTGGGACTGCATCAGGTATTGCAGGTAAGATACAACCTTTCCTGAGAAAGGCTGGGCTATTCCTTCCTGTCCTTACGGCCCTGACTTTTTTACTTAACACCAGGTTGTTAACTTCAACACCAGGTTAAAAGGTTTGAATTTCTAGCCACATAGCAAATTTTGGGTTCTCTGACTACTTCTGTCACTGACAGGAGCTTCGAGAGATTGAAAATGAGGATATGAGAGTACAGCTCTCCGTGTTTGATGAACAAGGAGATGAAGATTTCTTTGATCTGAAGGGACGGCTAGAAGACATCCGCATGGAGATGGAATATCCTTTTATGACTGGCTGAGATGGTACATTTATTTACAGATTGACTATATGGAATAGTGTGGAAAGTGATGCCTTAGAATAGGGTGTAAGACTGGATATGGTGGCACATGCCTTGAATTTGTCTTCTAGCACTTGGGAGACAAAGGCAGGAGGATTTCTTGAGTTTGAGGCCAGCCTGGTGTGCATAGTGGGCTCCAGGTCAGCTAAGGCTATATAGTGAAAGCCTGCCACAAAAATACATATATTTATTTTTAATAAATAAAGCTGGTATCTTCATATTGCTGTTGGCTTCATTTACTTCAGCATAGAATAGGAAAGCCAGTAAAGGTGATCTTTTTAACATAAAGGCATCCTGGCAGTCAGTAAAGTGATAAAGTAATAGATATTACTGCCAAATTACCCTCACATCCTAAAGCATCCATCCAAATCTCTGTATTCCTTCTAGGCATGATATACTGAGATATAGGGTAGTGTACCTAGAGCTCTTTGGACTGACAAGCAATACTACTATTATGTATTTGATTACCTGTCACAAGTGACTTGAAGGTGATTCTGTTACTTTCTGTCTTAGATCTTTAAGCTAAGTAATAGGAATCCTGTCTATGGATACTACCATTCTTGGTTAAAGGAACTAATGATGTTTTAGGAACAGCAGTTAGAGCAGAAGTGGCATCTTGCTACTTTCCTTAGCTTCTGTTGGTTGAGCAAGCCACCTGTCAAACAGCTTCTAATTATATGGTTTCCTTAGCCTGTCCTTCTTTCTACTGACTTTGGTGAAGTTTTCCAGATTCTTTTAAACACAGTGAAAGATTCAAAGGCAGAGCCACACTTCCTGTCCATCCTGCAGCATCTCCTTTTGGTCCGAAATGATTATGATGCTAGGTAAGCTAATGTGCCTGTGGGAAATTTTGATTCTAATTGGAAAAGTAGCATCCTTAAATTCAAAGATTGCTCTAGAAAGGTAAAAAGAAATAAAAGACTATGGATTAGGTTCATTAGTCAAAGATCTAAAAGAAGTTATCAACTATTTGATCAATATATCAACTGCTTTAATCCAGTTGAAAGGTATCATTGGAGTGGGTAATTGTGTATAAAGTAAAATGTCCTTACAAGGAAGTGCGTAAATGGGGTGAGGATGGCAGCAAAGAGAGATGATAACTTAAAAGTTCTTTTGGTTGCCTGGAAGTACAGATCAGCAATACAGGACAAGAAGGATCATAAGCCTAGAGTCAAGCCTGGGCATTGGGAAGCAGCTGTTAAAGTATATTGATGGATGGAGGGATGGCTCAGTAGTTAAGCATGCATACTACTCTTGCAGAGGACTCAACAGTTCTTCATAGTAGCCTCACAAACCACCTGTAATTCCATCTGACACTTGTGACTTCCATGGGCATTTTTATGCTTGCACATATACACAGATACACACACACACATACATATTTATGTGCTGGGTATTGAACTCAGCGTTTTTCACGTGCGGAGTACATATTGTACCACTGACGTATATCCCCAACCTGTAAGCGCTTTTGAGTATCTGAAGAAGGAAGAATGAAAGCTCATCTAAAGGAGGAGACTTTGCTAGCACAGCAGTGGTGCTGCTGTTAGCTTCAGCAGAGCTCTTTTTTGAATATTTAACCTTAATTCTTCTTATTGTCAAAGTGATTAACTTTCATTTCAGACTACTTGTGGAAGTGACATTTCTTTTCATGAGTCTGTTTTGTTTCTTTCATAGGCCACAGTACTATAAGTTGATTGAAGAATGTGTTTCTCAGATAGTTCTACACAAGAATGGAACTGATCCTGACTTCAAGTGCAGGCACCTTCAGATTGATATTGAGGGATTGGTTGGTGAGTTTGAGTTTTCCCACCTGGCTCCTCAGAATACTCAGTGCTGCCATCTTCCGTTTTCATCTTTCAGTGAAATTATTCTAGTCCCTCTTTTTGTTCTTTTTCATTATTCCTTCCTTGACAGGATTATGTAGTCTCCTTAATTTATTTCTGCACAAATTGAAAATCTTTCTTATACACTGTTTTTGCAGGGGCCTTAGCTGTTTTCTGACCCTTCTGGTCTCAGAGTCACAAATGTCACACAGAGGTGTCCATGTGATTGCCTAACCTTGCACTTAGAAATCCTAGGTTGCTGGCCAGCAGGACAGGAGTAGGTAGAGGTGCTTGTGTGCAGGCTTGAGGACTGCCACTTGTGCTCCAGATTCCATATGGTGCAAGAAAGAACCACTCTTGATAGTTGTCATCTGACTTCCACACATGCCTGTACTGAACACATACATATACACTACATGCACACAAAACGTGAAATAACCACAGAAGTAAAATTTAGAGGAGAGTGTAAATTGTACTTAAGTGACACTTGCATTTCTTTGCCTAGTGCAGAACATTAAAAAGAGTAATGGCAACAAAAGGACAGGTGACTTCCCTTGAATGCATTAGAGGCTTAGGAGCAGAGGCACTGGTCTCGGGAACTGAGGGTTTATTTACTGTGTTGTTTTCTGATCAGATTGTTTTTTTTTTTTTTTTTTTCCTTTTCAGATCAAATGATTGATAAAACAAAAGTGGAAAAATCTGAGGCCAAAGCTACAGAGCTGGAAAAAAAGGTGTGTATGAGGGGATCGGTGTTAGAGTCCTTGCTTATCGTGCAAAAGCCTGGGTTCACACTCTAGTATTATCCAAAAATATGTACATATGCAAAACATACACACAGAGTAAATTTGGGGTATATCTTTTTTCTGTGAAGATATTTTTTTTTTTTTTTTATATATGTGAGACAGTGTTTTCTATGATAGTTTGAAAGCATTCAGAATGTACAAGTTCCCAGGGAAAAATCTTCTGTTAGTGGAAAAGGATATTGATGTGAAATGAGAAGCTCGAGGCTATCTTGCACACTTCTTGGGCTACAGACAAGGCAGCCAAGATGTAATATACTATGTAAGTGTGCATCTCAAGTCTTCTAGGACAGCAGGAACTGGAATATGTCTCAGTTCCTTTTATCTCTGTAGTGATTAAGGATTCTGGTTGTGGCTGGAATTGTACACTGCAGCTGTCCTGGTTTGTCTTAGTTAGAGTTAGAGTTAGGTTTGCTGTGATGAACTGCTATGACTAAAAGCTTCTTGGGGAGGAAAGGGTTTATTTAATTCACTTCACCATCTAACAGTTCATCAAAAGCAGTGAGGACAGGAACTCACAGGGCAGAAATGTGGAGGGAAGAGCTGATGTGAAGGCCATGGAGGGGTGCTGCTTAATGGCTTATTCATCATGGCTTGCTCAGCCTGCTTTGTTACAGAACCCAGGACCACCAGCCTAGGGGTGGTAATATCCAGAATGGGCTGGGATCTCACACATTGATCACTAATAGCTGGATCTTATGGAATCATTTTCTTAATTGCAGTTCCCTCTTCTCTGGTGACCCTTAGATTGTGTCATGTTGACATAAAACCAGCCAGTACGCAAGCAAATAAAACAACAACAAAAACTTCAAGCAGACAAAACATGAATACATTTAATAAACCTTATCTAATTGGTATATTATAATAATACATAAAAAATGAGACACATCTTTCACATTATAGTCCATCACTGAAGGAAATCAGGACAGGAGCACCAGCGGGGCTGAACCTGGAGGAAGTTGCTAATGCATATGCCATGGAGGGCTGTTATTTACTGGCTTGCTCAGCCTCTTTTTCTATAGGAGCCAGAAACACCAGCCTACAGAGGCGGCCCTAACACAGAATGGACTGAGCCCTCCCACATCAATCACTATAGCCTAATTTTATGGGAGTATTTTCTTAATTGAGGCTCCCTCCTCTCTGATGACTCCTGGCTTCCGTCAAGCTAACATAAAACTAGCCAGGACATGGTTAAAGGTCTTTCACATCTTAGGTTAGTTGCCGTTTTTAGCTATGAAAGTAGGAAGACTGTGAAAATGATCTCTTGTTCCCCTTTCCTTAACTTTGATGTTAAGGTCAAGATCGTGCTGTTCTGTTCTTTTCAAAGCATTGCTTTGAAAAGGGAGGTAGGGCAGTAAGCTCTGTAGAGTAGGTGTTAAGGCAAAATAGTAAATTATAGGGACTAGTCCTTATGTTCCTTATTGGGATGAAGAGTGTCCTAGTTTGCTTTATGTCGCTGATCAACACCAGGACTTAAACTTGGAGAGGAAAAGGTTTATTGTATCTTACACTTGTTAGTTTGTCATCAAGGGAGGCCAACAGTGGAGCTTGAAGCAGAAACTAGAGGAATGCTGCTTACTGGCCTCTTCCCATTGGCTTGATCAGCTATCTTTTTCACACATTTCAGGTCTACCTGGCTAAGGATGGCACAGCTGGCAGAGGTCTGAACCCTCCTGCATCAGTTAGCAGTTAGGAAGATGCCACACAGACAGGACCACAGGCCAGTTTGATCTGAGCAGTTTTGCAGTTGAGGTTCCCTCTTCCCAGTTGATTCTAGGCGTGTGTTTAGTTGACAGCCAAGGCTATGCCAGAAAGCTTTCTGGGAGACTGAATTTGTTTTTCCTTTTTCAGTTGGACTCAGAGTTAACAGCCCGGCATGAGTTACAAGTAGAAATGAAAAAGATGGAAAATGACTTTGAACAGAAACTTCAGCATCTTCAAGGAGAAAAGGATGCATTGGATTCTGAAAAGCAGCAGGTCACTACACAGAAACAAGACCTGGAAGCAGAGGTGTCCAAGCTGACAGGAGAGGTAATAACTGAGCAGGAAGGAGCCTGCCTTTAGTGCCCTCCACAGCTCAACTGTGCTGGCCATGGGGCCATATAGCCGTCGGCTCCTGAAGGGTCCTTATGCTAAGGAAGAGCACCTAGTAGATGCTGTGTGGTTTTAACACTCTTTTACTACTTTTAGCCTTGTTTTGGGAGTAAATGGTATATAAGACAAAAATTTAGAAAATACAGAAAAACGATAAAAGTTAGTTATGGCAGTATCCAGAAATAATTAATTCATTTAGGAATAAACACTAAACTGTTGGCTTGTCTGTCCAACTTAGTTTACACGGCTGTGACACCATCATCCTCTTTATTCTGCAGTTACAAATGCTTAGACAACCTGCAGTACTGCTGACTTGATTGTTTATGCAGTTGTGGGACCTACCTGCATAGTACGTTCTTGAGTTTCATGAACTCAAAGCACACTAAAACTAAGAACGTGAAGACTTGAATTCTAATTTTGTGACTTTGAGAAGAATCATGTGATCTTCTGATTACTCAGTCCATCTGTGGTTAAACAAAAATTTGGGTTAAGTGGTTTCTTAGGGCCTTCCAGTGCCAGTAGTCCTTGAAGTGGGCTCAGAAGTACTTACTCTTGTGTTGCTTCTTTAGGTTGCCAAGCTGTCAAAAGAGCTAGAAGATGCCAAGAAGGAAATGGCTTCAATGTCTGCTCTGGTTGTTGCTCCTGCTGTTTCTGGCAGTGCTGCTGTTCCCCCTGCCCCTCCTCTGCCTGATGACTCTGGCACTGTTATTCCACCTCCACCACCCCCACCCCCACCCCCGCCTCCTCTTCCCGGAGGCACCCTCCCACACCCTCCCCCCCTGCCTTCAGGTACTACCATCCCTCCACCTCCTCCTTTACCTGGAGGTAGCAGTATCCCACCTCCCCCTCCTTTACCAGGGGTTGCTGCCATCCCCCCTCCCCCTCCTTTACCAGGGGTTGCTGCCATCCCCCCACCTCCTCCTTTGCCTGGAGGTAGCAGTATACCACCTCCCCCTCCTTTGCCTGGAAGTGTTGGTGTTCCTCCGCCCCCTCCCTTGCCTGGAGGACCAGGACTGCCTCCTCCCCCTCCCCCTTTGCCTGGAGGACCTGGCATTCCTCCACCTCCACCTGGAATGGGCATACCTCCACCTCCTCCCTTTGGATTTGGGGTCCCTGCAGCCCCAGTTCTGCCATTTGGATTAACTCCCAAAAAAGTTTATAAGCCAGAGGTGCAGCTCCGGAGGCCAAACTGGTCCAAGGTAAGTTTTTTTCTATCAGTAGATCTTAAACTACTTTTCTTGCCTAATATTTTATACATGGGTAGGCTACCCAGTGTTAGGCTCTTATTGTCCATCTTCAAGTTCCACTTCTGTTTATGTTTATATGACATCTCTATTTCAGATATTACCACAGAAAAGTCTTTGGGCCCTGTGTGAATATATCTTAATTAACTTTAACCTCATTTAATATATTTTGCCTTTTCTCTGATAACATGAGCACCATTGTAGTTTGACAGTTGTCACTTCACTAGGGTGAAAATGACTGAAATTGTGTTTGTACAGCCCATGAGGTGTGTTGTGTTGTGTGGTGGTGTTCAGTGTTTGCACAGTTCATGAGCTGTGTTGTGTTGTATGTGTTGCTTTTAGAAACTAAGTTAAACATAGCCAGATTGATGAGAGAAATATGAGCAAGGAACAGTGGAAATAAGACTTTCATGCTTCTGAAACTAGAAGATTTGCGATTAGGAGGAAGATCAGCATAAATGATCTTGATTCTTGACTAATTACCAATAACCAACCAGAAATATTATCTCCTGATCCCCCATAAAGGGCACAGATACTGTCTACATTCCGGGTTAGTCACAAGCTAGTCAACAGTGCTGATGATTAGTCACTTCTGTTGGATCTTAGGTACTTTTCTAGCATGGGGAGTTCAGAGTTCAGCCTACAGCTCTTACCACATGTCTCCTTGTACAGTTTGTGGCTGAGGACCTTTCTCAGGACTGCTTCTGGACAAAGGTGAAGGAAGACCGCTTTGAGAACAATGACCTTTTTGCCAAACTTACCCTTGCCTTCTCTGCCCAGACCAAGAGTGAGTACCCTCCTTTTAAGTTCCAGACAGGAGAGCTTAACATTTCGCTCAAGTGGGTTTCCCTGCTTTTCCCTTCACTGGGTGAGGGTAGAAGGGGTTGTTGGGAAGAAGAGGAGAGGTTTTTTTTTTTCATTTCAAGGAAAATAAAATGTTTTTGTATTATGGGATTCCTGGGGTTGGGAGAGAAAATCGTTACTTGTAAGTATTTTGTGTCAGTATAATTAACAGGAAAATAAGACTGTGCTACCAAAAGCTCAGGTTAGGCCTGCTTTGATAGTTACCTTGAATGGGTTGTGGTTCTGTCTGAAAGTGGTATCTCCGGACCAGAGTATTTAATTAGTAGAGGTCTGTGAGGGCCTGACAGATTGGGTGGCTTAACTACAAACTGTCTACAGTAACCAGGAATCATGTGTAATTCTTGTTCTATTTCTTTCCAATATCTTATGCTTTCTCTTCCTGGCCCTTGGTTCCTGCAGCTTCTAAAGGTAAGAATACAAAAGAGCCTTTTAGTGTTGGGTCTGTTGAGTACTAGAGAAAAGGATTAAATAAATGTAAAGGAATTTCTCTTTAGAAGACAGAAATTAGAGATTGAAGGTTGATTTGTTAATTTTCCCCTCTCCTCCCTAGAGTCCAAAACGACCAACAGTGACAGAGCCACAAGGGAGAAAGTTGGCTTAAGCTTCATAAACTAGTTTCCTATTTTGCCCACAGTGAAGCCTTAGTAGATTTTGTTTCTTCCTTTCTATAGCAAGTAAGGACTGAATAGTTAAGAGAGCTTTCCCAGGGTTATATTACCAGATCCAGGTGTGTATGACTTCTAGCCCATAGTTGTTGTTGCTGCTGCTGCTTCTTTTTCTTCTTCCTCCTCCTCTATTGTTATAAAACCTTGAGTGTGCTCACCTTTATTTTCAAACTGTAGCTTTTTATCAGGGAAAGGATTTGAGCTCTTAAAATTTGAGCAGTAAGGAAGACCTAGACCTCTACAATATAACAGCAAGGTTTACTTTGTTTTCTGTGGTATAAACTGCACAATGATATAAGTAAAGGACCCCAGTCCTTAATCCTTTCAGAAGCAATTTTGAGTACCAGATTGAATACTGACCAATTCACTGTGTTGTGCTGGAGGGGTTTTTGGTGCTGGAAATTGAACCGAGGTTTTGTGCAAAGTCGTCTCCCCTGAGCTACATTTCCAGCCCCCCGTTTAGTCTTAACACTGATAGTATAAAAGGTTGAGAGAAATACTCATTGTGCTATGAATATTTCACCTCACTAGTAGAGATATGGGTTAAATAACATTCTAGACCACATAGTAAGTTCAAACTATGACTTTGAAGTTTTGTTGTAGATATTTGCTTCCCAGAAGTCTGTGCTTTTCCTGGGAATCTTTTTTCTTTCTTTAAGATTTTTTTTTTTTAATTTATACATATGATCACTGTATTTGCATGCATGCTTGCATGACAGAATAGAGCATCAGATCCCATTATAGTTGGTTGTGAGCCACCATGTGGTTGCTGGGAATTGAACTGAGGACCTCTGGAATAGCAGACAGTGCTCTGAGCCATCTATCCAGCCTCTCCTGGGAATCTAGAAAAGCTTAGAAACCAATAGAGTCTGCAGCTGCTTTAGCATTGCTTTGTGTAGGCACAGATATCCTTTTGATGTCTTGTGAGTGCAAGCAGACATGTTGAGATTAGAGAAAGCTGATTAGGCCCTGGGTGTGTGTAGGGTTGGAGAAGAAGAGCTGTCTTGTGATTGTAATGTATTCAACTCTCGCAAAACACGTCCAGATGGAGAAATTAGCCATGCTTATGTAGGGTAGTAGAGGCCTGTTGAGGTGTTTTTCAGCATGGTAGCTGGGCAGTATTGATAAGGATTTCCTTTATATTACATTATTTTCTTACATTTTAAACCTGACTTTCCACTATTTGTTAATGTGTCTGTATCCCCTATGTCTTGTACTGATACTTAAAAATTCTTTTATACTTACCAACTTCTCTAAAAATAGGCAATGAAGAAAAAAAAAATCTATCGTATACATCTGCTTCCTATAGTCAAAGATGCCACCGGCCACTGCTTTATTAAAGTTCAAAAATATGTGTGCTTCTGCTGGATGCACGTGTAATCCCACTTTCTCAGGAGGACGAAGCAGGAGAACTGCAGTTCAAGTCTAGTAAGCAGCTTGAGAAAGTGGTAGAGCACTTGTCCCTGGTTCATGAAACCCCTTGCAGCACAAAGAAAGGGAAGGGGAGGGAAGAGAAAACAGGAAGAATGTGTGCATCTCTTACTGAAAGACAGAAACTGATCCTAAAATTGATGTGACTGGTTCTCTTTTGGATTTACTCTTCTTATTGCTAAGCTGTTTTCTTCCTTAAATTGGGAACTTACAAAATTCATCCCTTGCTAGGAATGTATGGAATTCGGATTTGATGGGTACCACCCCGTCTTTTGTTATGGACTCTGTTTATCCTACCTTTCAGCTCCTTGGAAACCTATCCAGTAGTTAAATTTTACTTTCATCTTTACTAAAAGAGGCAGTAGTCTGGTTAGGTTTAGACCAAATCCAGCTTCATTCTTCAGCTTATTGCTGTTGATATAGAAGTCAGAGTGTGGGCAGCAGCAGGTAGGCTGGCCTGTCAGCTGCTCCTGCCTAGCTTTGTTTTGGCTTTAGGCTTCAGGAGGGGCCTCTTGACGGGGCAATAACACCTTCCCCAACAAGAACCGAGGGTAGTTGTCATTTCCCTGTGACTCTCTCTCTCTTGCCCACTAGGTGGCAGTCACCCAACTGTATCTTTATTACAGTTTGCAATGCTTTTGCTTTACTGTTTTTTGAGACAGGGTTTTAGCACTGGCAGAAGTCACAGGGAGCTTCTGCCTCTGGGTCCTGATTGCTGGGGTTATAGGTGTTCAACACTATGCCCAGCTAGTGTTTGGGAATTTTATAGTTTCTGCCATTTAAACTTCTAGAAACAAGATTGTAAGAGCCCAACCTACTCTCCCTGGTCAGTGAGTCTTTGGCAGAAAGATGTCTGTTCTGTCCTTTCTAAATGTGTATTAGAACCAGAGGCACTGTTGACACAGCTTTTGGGATTGTTGGCTTTTCCTTATTAGTTTGTTGTGGATTTTGAGTAGGGGGAGACTGTTATACTGTTATAGCACAAAGCATTTAGGAAGTTCCTTGTAATCTAAAACCACCTGTTATCTGATTCTTGAGGGATCTGGCTTCTGCAGTAATGTACTACATGTATTTTGTGTTGTTGCCTCTCTTACCAGTGGTGTAAAAATGAGCTTTTAAGTATCTTTTTTTATACTTTGACATACATTGAGGATCTACAGAATCCAATATTGTGCCAACTTTTTGTTGTCACAGAAAGCTGCAGACTTGTCTATCTCTCATATTTTAATATAAGACTATACATATTATTTTTTAAAATTCTGTTCCGCCTAAGTTCTCAAAAATACCATGTTAGCACCTTGACTTCCCTCCTCAGCATTGATTTCCCTTTCTTCTTTTTCTTCTGTCATCCTCACCCCAGTGTACCTAGAAATTGGGGTAGTGTCCGTTTATTCTCTGTCATCACTTTCAGACCTTTCTACTTTTCTCTTTACTAGAAACCAACAGTTTGGAATCTGGTAGCAGTTTGTATCACCCACTCCCCTTTGTGTTATCATCTATTGACACTGTGTTACACTTGAGTCCTCCACAAACTGAGTTTCTGACTGTTCAGTATTCTTCAGGGCTACTTATGATTTAACTTTCCACAGTATCATTCTTAAAAAATTATTTAGTGGATGTGTGCAAGCTGCAATACACATGTGGAGATCACAGGGCAGCTTTTGGGAGTCAGTTCTTTTTCCAGTGTGTTAGGTACCTTATTTGATGACATGTCTTCTACCTACAGAGCCATCTCACAGCCCTTATTTTCCCCAGTTCTTATATAAAGGGTCACAATTCTAAGATTCCTGCCACACAAGTCTCTTAGTTCTTGATCTTGACCTCCATCTGTCCTCTCCTGTGTTCATTATGGATAACCGCAGCCCTCCACTAGCTTGGGGTTTTACCACCTCTGTTGGTCCTCTGTGCTTCCCCATCCTCCATTTTCAATACTGAGAACCAAAACCTGGGACTCACATATGCTAGTCAAGTATTTACCACTAACAACATATCTCTAGCCCACTCTCTTCTCTCTTTAGTATCGTGATCTCAGCAATCCTAGGCACACTGCAACTTTCAGCCTGTCTTTCACCTCCTTGATGACTTCACACCTCACCTAAAACTCCATGGCTAAACATTATAATAATCATTCCTCTGGTATTTTTCTCTCATTTCATCATGCTTGGTTGACAAAGCCATGATTCTTGTTACTTCCACCTTGTCTGCACTGGATCTGTAGCTGTGTTCTCTGGATATTACTGGAAGATACCACACACTATCCTTACTGGGGTATACTTTCTTAGTTTTGCTGACAGTAAGTGTTCTTATTTTTATCTCATTGTCTATTCTTGCTCGTCGTTTCCTCTACTCATTCTGTT
Organism: Psammomys obesus; assembly: GCF_907164565.1. Lineage (NCBI taxonomy): Eukaryota > Metazoa > Chordata > Mammalia > Rodentia > Muridae > Psammomys > Psammomys obesus. Next base: position 124,036 of record NW_026596040.1, on the reverse strand, counting down.
ATATTGTTTGGCCTTTGATTCTGCTAGGCAGTTGTATTTTAAGTATTTCTTTTTTGGTTTGGTTTAGTTGGTTTCTGATACAGGGGCTCATGTTTCCCATGCTGACCTTGAACTCCATAATGTAGTCTCATCTAGCCTTACACTGCAGCCCAGGTTGACTTCAAACTCAAAGTCTCCTCAAGGCTGGCACACACTACTACACTGACCTTTAAGCATTTCTGGATTTTTGCTTGTTTGTTTTTTTTCAGTTTTTATTCTTTATTTCATTTATTTAATGTGGGTAGAGGCGCAGCACACAGGTACTATGGTGCACTTGTGGGAATCAGAGGACAGCCTGCAGGAGTCAATTCTCACTACCATGTGCGTCCAGGAGGATCAAACTTGCATTGCCAGACTTGCTGTCAAGTACCTTTACCCATTGAGCCATCTCACCAGCTCCCTTTAAGCATTTTTAATCTACTCCATTTCATATTACTAATTTCACACATTTTCGCTCAAAAGGCCCAGTACTCCATAGAGAAAATTGAAGGAATCAGAACAGGAACTTTCCAAAGCTATGCCCCCATCTCGTCTTTTCTGTTACTATGGTCCTGTCCAAAGGCAGTTCTGAATAACTAACTGTCATTGCTGCAAATATGTTGACTACCTGAAAATAACTGTCTCTCGTCTTCCCTGAGGTGACCATGGTTAGCCAAACCTTTTATGTGCATAAATTACTTACATAATTAATTCAAATTTAGTTGATGTAAAAAAAAAAGAAGGGAAACTTCAAACAACTTTATTTGTATATTAAGGAGCAATTATAGCAAAAGTGTATACATTTTAGTACAGCAAACAAATTCCATATGGTAAATACTGTTCTACATTTTGTATAACATTCCTTACCATCTCTTGATGTTATTATACATAAATTTGCCTTGTTTTTTAAACATTTTATTTTGCCTGTTGGATTATTTCAAATGGACAGTTTTATTCTGTCATGATTAATAAATAAAAGCTTTACGTATAACTGGTCCCTCATTGAGAATTTTGTTTCAGTATTTTGTTTTACAAACATTACCACAGCAGAATCATGCGTTGTATACTTTATATTTCTAAACAGTGGTTTCTGAAAGGTGAAGTTTGTACCAATTCATATTCCCACCAAAAAATAAGAAATGAAGCCTGGCGGTGCTGGCTCATGTCTTTGGTCCCAGCCCTCAGGAAGCAGAGGCATGGAATCTGTACAACCAGGCCAGCCTGGTCTACAGTGATCCAGGACAGCCAGGGCTACACAGAGAAACACTGCCTCAAAAAATAGATAGATAGGTAGGTAGGTAGGTAGGTAGGTAGATAGATAGATAGATAGATAGATAGATAGATAAATAAATAGATAAATAGATAAATAGATAAATAGATAAATAGATAAAAATCAGAATTTCTGACGAGGGAAAATACATCTTGTTTTAATCTCTACTCATAAAATTGCACCAGAGGTTTTCCCTCATGTGTCAGCTCTTCCTCATCTATACATTGAGATTGGTGAGCACAGAGATACCTTTCATTCTGAACCTCTGATTCTTGTTTTGACAACTTCCTATCTCTTTTGTTGCTGTTTTTGGTTGAGTTGAGTTGGGTTTTGTCCACTTTATTTTAAGTACCAAGGGTGAGACAAAACTTGTTGCTTTCTTACCAGCTAGTTCTTAGGAGATTAAGAGCTAAAACTAGGGGGAAAGTTTGTAACTTTTACTTAGAGGCCGCTGATGCATTTCCTGGTGGAGATGTAAGGGAAGTGTCATCCGGTAAAGGTAATATTAACTTTAATTCCTTCTAAACTTCTGGGATCTGGGAAATCTGGCCGCAGCAGTGCTCTTCTCCTTTTCGCCACCAGGTGGCACATGGATCTCTCTTATTTTTGATGTGTCATTGTTACGCCTGGTTGTGATGCAGTCACGTTAGAGAGTGGTTCCCCGCAGCTCTTGACAGATACAAACTGCTACAATACTGCCCTCTGCCTTCCAGGAGGTTTATTTGCGGGGTGATCAGTAAAATTAGAGCAAGATTGCTGCCTGTCAGACTTTACCTTTCTACAGAAGGATCTTCTCTCTGTGTGCAGTTAGAATCTAGGTTCTTAAGAGAAATACCATTTTTCTTTGGGAATCTTAAGGCTGAACAGTTTTTTCTTTTTGGTCTGATAGCCTCATGAAATTATAGCATTCCTTTCAGAAGGCTTACAGGGAGGCTTGTTGCCTGAATTTGGTAATTCTCTAGATATATATGTATGACTGTATTGCAACATAATCAGTTTCTGTCACAGTTTCTACTGAAGAGCTACTTCAAACATATTAGAATTTATCGAATGGTTATATATTATATTTTTAAAAACACTTTACTGTCTCAAAGTAATTCCATTTTTATAGTTTCTGGCCATCTAAACTTTGGTATGTGCCTATGTTACAATATTAGAGATAAACACAAATTGAAACAATTATTCAAACACAAGTTATCCTCTAACATTTGGGTTTCAAAAGGAAGAAAGACCTCTTCAGTGTATTGCTGGTACTTTGATCATTTATTCTGAAGCTCAATATAGCCCAAGCTTCTGCCATTTTGATGCCATTATTCTATTTAAATGTCCATTTGTGTTTAGTCTCAGTCTTTAGTGTGCATAAAGATTTAATGAGAGTCATGTTGAAACTAGAGCTCCTAGCTTACCTTTAGAGAATATAGGTAATCAGTGCTGTGGAGCATACATTCTAGCACACATTCTGTGTAATTTGGCTTGGTGCTTACTTTGGTATTCTCTTCATTTTCTGTTCTGCTCCCCATGGTCTGCCACAATCTAGAAGCTGCTCTCCACTTTTTATTTTATTAACATCTTATAGCCTGTATCAGAATGTATACCCCTGGTCCTTAAGGGGATAGTATGAAATTAATTAAAAGAAACAGAGGTTCATTTTCTACTGACTGCTGACAGGTATTATTTCAGAGGCACTTGTTTTCATAAAATTCTTTTTTTTGCCATCCTTCCTTTCAGATTATAGTAACATGGCAGAAAGATACTTTGACATTCCCTGGTGTCAGTGAAGTAGCTGGAAACTTTCGGGTAGTTTGGAGAGATGGATGTCATCACCTTTGTGCAACAGAATAGTTGTAGAAAGAGGAGGAAATCAGGAAGGAGAAGGCTGAGGCATTGTGGGCATAGCTCCTGAGCAAGTTAGGCTACGCTCTTTGCTGCGGACACCTGGAGTCAGAAAGCAGAGATGCTGTGAGAAAGAACACGCTCTCCAGGAAGTGTGGTAGAACTGGGCTGTGAAAGAAGAGAGTAGTATGAGGCCCTCTTGCTACCTACTAGAGCCCAAAGCTGTTGCCTTGGGAAAGCACACTGATCTGAAGGACTCTTACTTAACCTTAAGCTCTTTCAGAATTTTTGCGTCTGAAGTATCTCGTTTGCTATTACTGAACAGCAGCAAGTTGTGAGAGTGTGTCTGCTGAGGAGTGCTTGCTCTGGGGCCTTTGTTTGTGTACATGTCAGTTAGCATGAGTAGCACAGTCATCTCAGTAACTGAAGGCCCTGCAAAACAGCCTCCTTCCTACTTAGCTTCTTACTCCATTTTCCCATTCCCACCCTCTAGATAGAATCAGGTTTTTAGTTTTAATTCTGTTTTAGGGTTTTAAAAATGCAATTATAAGCAAATACAAATATGAATTCTTGTCCTTCTTGTGTTGACCAAAAGGATAATAGCCTGTCTATGCAATCCTATACTTTATTTTCAGGATTCTTTGTGTAAAAAATCTTAGTCACTTAAATTTTAAGAGTTATTGTGGACACAAGAATATAACGAAAGTAGAGGACTAAAATAATGTTTGCTTTTGCTCCAGCTCCAGCTTGTGTTTGGCCTCTTGTTCTTACATAATACACTGTCTTCAGAGTTGCTGCAGACACCAACTATATAAATGTGCAGCAGCTCGTCCTAAGGCCTTACAGCCATCATGGTGTGGAAACAAGAGACCAAAATTTTTCTGCCAGGAGGATTTCCAGATTGTCACCTGAGTGTGATACTGAGGCAGGGGCAGAGACAAGGATTACTCCATGGTGGAGTGTGGCACTCCAAGGAAGAGGCCTAGCACATCTCATTGTTTTCTTGCTTTTATCTCAGTTTTAAGTTGTTCCTTTTTAAAAAATTAGCCTTTCACAGTTTCATTACACATGTGCTTTGATTACGTTCCCCTGCGTCATTCTCACTCATCCTTTCCTGCTGAATTCCTTCTTCTTCCCCAAAGCCCCCTTCTGTTTTCATGTCTTTCTGTTTGTGGCCCATTGCATTTAATTAGAGTTCCCCAAGTGAACGTTTGTCCTTCCGATAAATTGCTCTAGAACTTCGTATTCTGTAATTGTACCATCTTAAGACTCTTATAATCAAGAAGAATGTTTGTGACACAGGAGGCTCATGGAGAAACAAGAAGCAAATTATGGATACCCTTACAGCTGTTTTTACAGGGAAATTATGTAGAAATAAAAGGACAGGTGCTAGAATGCTATTAAGAATATTAGGTTTTTGTTAAGTGTTCTAACTAGAGTTTTTCCTGTAAATGTATTTATGATAATGTGGTAATATTATTTTTTTATTATAAGGAGAAGAGAATTTGAAGGAAAATTGGCTAGTCTGGGTGGTCGAACAAGGAATTTCTAGAAGTGCTTGAGTCCATTTATTGTCTACAGAGCAGAGTTCAGCAAAGCATGCAACAGCAGTTGCTTCACTGTTCATACTGACTGGTTTTACTTAACTTAGCTTCTCTTTGGGTGGGAAAAATCAGATTCCAATAAAAAAGCTTTCTTTTTTTTTTTTCCAAGATATCCCATGTGGTGAGGAAACATGATTTAAATGCAGAGACCTTTTTCTGCAGAGTGGAGTGGAACCACTCTGTAAGAATCAGTGAGTTCTCTTTTAGATCTGTTAGATTAGGTCTGTGTGTGTTTGTGTATACAAATACACATTCCTATTGTCAAGAAAACCTGCAAAAAGTACTTCCAAGAATATCCTTATTTTCCTATTCTGCTTGCATTTTTTATTTTGGCCACGGGGTGTGCGCAGTTGAGCCATTTTGGCTCAAGTTCCAGATTGTGAGGTCAGATTCTCGGGATTGGAGGAGAAGATCAGCTGACTTTCAGTAACGCTGATGACGTCCTGCCCCTCATCCCCTCCCCTTCTCCACCCTTTCCTGGCTTCCAGCTCTGGAACAAAGAAGGAAAAAAACAAAACAGCAATATGATGAAAACCAGCAGCTGCTGCAGCAGACTCAGGCTGGGGGCTGGGTGTTTACTCCATCTGTCTCTTTGTTTTGTTTCTACCCCTTTACTTCCCTTCCCTTGAGGCCCTAATGAAACAGTATTTCTAGAATCCTTTGTTACAGAGTGGTGTAGAAATCTGCAGTTTGCTCTGTATTTAGGTGTGTGTAGGTGAAGTGGCAGAGATAAAATTACCCTGGAACACCTAAAAAAGAATGTGGCTGCTTGCCCTCCTTTTTCTGTTTTAAGCACAAGCTGCCTGTTTACTGTCAGATAGGACCTCTCACATTTATGTAATAATGCCCTGTATGTGCTAGCTTAGTTTGTGCCTGACCACGGAATTAATATGTCCATCCCTCACTTACTAAAACTTCATAGCAAGTGAATCCCACACTGTGACTTAAGATCTGTTGCATTCAGAATTTAGCTGTTGCTGAAAGGGATTGAGTGGCAAGAAAGCAGTGTATCTTCTCAGGACGCTTTCTGCTGCTGTTCCATTGTCCTTTGATTTTTTTTTTTCATTAGTGAGCAGTGTCTTTGTTTCTTCACAGATACATGTCAAGGGGAAAATGAGATGTAGGACAATATATAGGTTAGAACAGAATTTAGAAATAGGTCAATCAGTACTATGGCCCTTACAAATCCTGATTCAAATATACTGTATAAAATGCTTTACATTAAAGACAGAATTACTGAGATAATGGTAGGTGTGTGTTTTGAAAGCCATGTCTTTTAAAGGTACATGCTGAAATGTTTAGATGATAGTAAGTGGCTAGGACTTACTCTGTTTGGGGATATTTGTTTTTCCCCATATTCTTCTGATAAAGGAAAAGTGCTTTATACCTAATGCCTTGTTTTTGATGCCTTTTCACTTGCCCTAGCCTACCATTCCCTTGGATTATCCTAGTCGTGTCTGACATGCAGAAACCTTGCTTGGGGAGGTGCCTGTCCTTCCAGTCTCCCCACCCACACCCAAGCAGAGCTCTCTCCACACACCCTAAGTCACTGTTCTGGCTGTGATGGGAAAGGACGTGTGAGAAGCTCCATGGCTGTAGTGTCTGTACCCACAGTATTTGTGAAGTACCCAAACTCCCAACTCTACTTTTTTGCTGCTTTTTCACATTTTCTCTCGCCCCCTTCAGCCCAAGTCTCTGTATCTGGTGCTTAGGAGTTTGGCTGGCTTTCTTTTTGTCTTTTGAGTTCATCTATTTCTGCTGGTTTGTCTTACTTATTCTCACAGCTTGCACTTCTACAATAACCTGTCTCTGTGGGATTTAACAAGTGAGTATATATTTGGTCAAGAGGTCAGTGTCTGGTTACCCTTGGACATGGATAACTGCTGTTCAGATGGCGTGCTGCTTTCCCCTGCTGTGGTGAATACTTATAAATGGCTTTAAAGTGCTGGGGTTTTTTTTCCCTATGTAGATTTAACTATAAGGGATATGAACTGAAAATTCCCTAAATGGATAGTATCTCATTAATACATGACTGGACTCCGAGAATTAGTCCGTGTGCAGCCTAACGGATGGCCTATTATATGGTGGGTGTGCTTAGTGATTTGATGTTATGTTACTGTCACAGAAGTTTTGTTATTGTTTCTCAGGTATATCATAAGATACTCTAGCTTTTCAAATGTGCCTGGGACAACATGACTTTTATAAAGATCTTAGTTCTTGAAAGAGATTACAGTGGTGCCAAAGTCACCTCACTTGTCTCACTGTATTTACCGGGGTAACCTTGAGCTTGTAGTGACCCTTCTGCCTCTGGCTCTTGACTGCTGGGATTAAAGGTATATACTCACACATCTGGCTCTCCACCAGAGTTTTTATTATATATTTGCTTGAAGTCAAATTCAGGGCCTCAAATATGTTATATCCCAAACTTCATGCTCTACTTTTTAAAAATGCCCTGTGATGTTTCTGTGCTCATATGTTTATCTACCATTATCTACTACCATTATCTCACATTAGACATTGGATAGATAGCATGTATAAGTATTGGAAACCATTAGTGATGGAGATCCATCTATTTGCAGATGTTTTAACTTCTTCCTTTCAGGTCTTTTTTTTCTTTTAGTCACAGTCTGACTTACTCAAGGAAGGGTGTTGTTCCCTGTGGAATAGAAGCCAGTGCCTTATCTTGGGCAGAGAAAGTAGTGTTTCTCCTGAGTAAAGGAGTGAAGAATAATGTTGGGTGGAGTTGCGTTGTAACAGCCTGCACCTTCTAGCTGTGGGGATGTAACTGGTTTTCCAGCCAGTCTGTTCCTCAAAGGTGTTTTCCCAGAGCTGCTTATTCTGTCCCACTTACTCATTCCCACCTGCAGTTCTAGTTTCCCAGATGTCGGGCAACTCCCACTCCTCCGTTTCCTGTTTGTGGTCTTCATTGAGAGAAGCCAGTAACAGGAATTCCTGGGGAAGTGATGGCGATAGCTGTGGGATTCTGGGGTCATTATGTCATTGTTAAAGTTGGGGGACAGTGTGCTATAGAAGGACTTCCTGCCTTTCTGTGAGCTCTTAGAAATTCTCTCTAACCATGACTGAGCAATAGTTGTGACTCAGGTCTGCTCACTTTGTGCCTTGATTCTTCTCAGAGATTGAAAAAAAAAAAATCCCTGCCTCCTTTTTGTGCCCTAATTTCTGCTCCTTAAACTTTGAACTCAATATAGATATCCAGGGTTATAACTGAAATGACCTGTCCTCTTAGGATTATTTTGATGCAGAATAATCAAGAAAGGAAAAAAATGGGGTCCTTGTGTTGGACAGCAGGGGGTGCCCTTTCTCTTCTTGTCACTGCATGGCACTCCCTAAATGCATTCAGCCATTTTAGACTGATTGGTTTTGCCCCCAGCTAGCTCCATTTTGTGTTGGTGACGCAGAAAAATAAAAAGGGCTAGGCAAGGAGGAGTCTGATTGGAGGAGGGAGAACGACGGGCTGAGGCAGAGCTATAGGCAGAATCTGTTACTCAGCAGTGGCTCACCAGGGACACACCTTGCTGCAGGCTGCTCGTCTGCATCCTGAGCAATCGATGCTGTAAGTCCCTGCCAGCTGAGCAAAGAACCAAGTCGATGCCAGCTAGCAATAACAGGATGCTGACTGTTGAGACACCAGGCAGCATAACCCGTCTTCAGCTAGACTTTTAAGTCTGCATTTATGTGGTTTTGATAGTTACTTGGGGGAAGAAAAAAACCCAGTTATCCTCAAATCCAGAAAACATTCCTTATTTTTAAAATGTTTTTAATTGAATGTGCATGTATGTATAAAAAGAGTCATATAAAACATTCGTGATTTTTTTTCAGAATTCAAAAATATGGGCTAGAGAGATGGCTCAGCACTTGCTGTTCTGGCAGAGTTCCCAAATTTGTGCCTAGCATGCATGTCAGGTGGCTTACAACTGCCTGTTATTCCAACTCCAGGGGCATCAGAAGCCTCTGACCTCCACAGGCACCAGCAGTCATGTACGGACCCCCACACATAATTAAAAATAAGTGAAATCTTAAAAAAAAAGTACATACCTGTATATCTGTTACCCAGTTTAAAGCACTCTTGTTTTATGTGCCTGAATCAACCTCTTCTTGCCACTCACTACTGGTAAACACTAGCTGAGCTTGTCTTTAAACCTGAAGTAGTTCAGAATATCTGCCAGAGAAATGTGCACGTCGCATATCACATGTAAATTATTTGCTATATCATTAAGTGGCATTTAAATTTCTCAGTTATCTTTTTGTTATTCTCAGTTATCAGTTTGTTTATTTGAATTAGAGGCAAACAAAAGCAAAGCTTACAAACTATAGTTGGGTGGTAGATATACGATCTTTTTCAGCTTTTGTTTCCTTTTTAAATATGAATGTTCAATGCATATGACACTAGATTTCATAAGAATGTTTTCACGAAAGTATATCTTGCACCATCTTTAAATTTTTATGTTATAATTTATAGTTAACAAAGGGAAAGATGAAGCTGTCTTAGGTTGGGATTGAGAATGTACATAGCTAGACTCTCCTTTAATAGAGCAGAACCTTTGAACTAAAGGACATCCCAAGGATCTATTAAAGAGGATGCAGGATTCATCAGATTAAGTCTCTCCTGCCTGCAGGAGAAAGGGCTAGACTCTGTTTTTTCTGGCAAGAAAACCTGATACCACCTGAAGTCTTAAGAAAAGTTTAGAGACCATAGCCATGGAAATATGAACCATAAACTTTCTTAGGAATTCCAGCAGACCTTTTAAGCTTTGGTACAGTGTGTACACCCACTGTTAACACTGTCCGTGGGATGGAGGATTTCATATACATAGCTTTTCCTCCCAGATGCTGCTTGTACTTAAATATCTGCCTGATAAGAACTACAAGTTAACATTACTTGATGAGCTATTTTACAGAGAACACATGGTAATTCTATGGTTTTTTTTTTTTTTTTTTTTTTTTATAGCTTTCGGACTGCATTTCCACCCCACCCCCATGTTCATTTTGGTGATTTCTAAGACTAACTCAAAGGTGAATGCGATGAAACCTTTTGCTTGATATATTCTTTCTCACCTTCTGAAATAAGTGACTGTCATCTTCTGAGCCATAGCTGACAGTCCTTCCCTTTGCTGTAGGGAAGGACACAGTACGGACGTTGTAGGTTCTGGCTTACTGACAGAGCTAGCAGGGCATCTATAAAGTCTGTTCTTTGTACCAGGCTTGGAAGTTGTAGGTCCCACTCTGCAAGGACTTGGAATCAACTAAAGAGGTCAGGGCTGCAAGAGCTGTAAACATGAAGCCAGCTAAGTGATATCAGTCTCGTGTGTGCGTGTGCGCTCACATGCTCATGTGCTTGCTGTTTCAAAGAGTCATCTTTGTAAACATGTTTTCTCCTTCTCCCTCTTTGCTGAGCTGTTACCATTTAGTGGGAGGTGTGATTATTGTGGGCATCTGTCCTTACCGTAGATAAAATAAGGTTGGGATCCCCAAGTCCTGACAAAGCTTTATGTTAATACTTGTGTACATAGTTAATGTTCCATTAACTATGCTGGGAAGGTGACAGGTGTGTAGGAGTGCTGTGTGGGTTCTTCTGCGTTGTGACTTTACTGCTGGTTGTCTAAGCCTATGTTGAGTCAGTGTCATAGCTGAAGCAAGACTAGCTCTCTAAGGATATGAGTATGTATATGTCATGTGATGCTCAAAGCTGTGCTTTTTTCCATAGCATCTGGTGGATAACAGTTTTAGAATCTTACATGCTGATATTCTACAAATCAGATTATTTTTTTATCTGTGTTCTCTTGTAGTCTTTGCCTGAGCTGAATGTGTAGCATGTTTGGTGAGATGGAATTATGTCTTTGTTGAAGTATACAAATCATATGTGTATGGGCCAATAAATTTTGAATAGTGAAATTTAAATCTATGTCATTAATACCTAGATTAAGAAACAGAACATTACCAAGACCTGTGTACCCCACAAACACCCTTTCTTTGACAGTTGGTCAACCCCAACCCAGAGTACCCACTGTCCTTACTTCCAACATCACAGGTTCTTTTACTTGGCTCCTGTTTCTACAGCATATCTTCCTGTTTGCTCACTCTGACAGTACATTAACTATCTTCAGAATCACTAGCTCAGCACTGTCACTGGCCTGCAGTAACACTTGAATACCACCCTAGTGAGGGCTGGGGGGAAGAGAGCAGGGCGACACAAAGAAGACACCAAGTCTAAACTCTGACCAAGGTGTCGATTTTTAATCGTAAGGCCAGCACTTATATAGCAGCAAATTACAAGCAGTTTCTCATGGCAGCAACTTCACTTGGCAAAAGCATCCGAGGATTCACTCAAGGTTACACAGAATTTGCTGTCTGGCTTCCATGGTTGCACGGAGTTTATTATCTGGTTCTTAGGGTCAAAGCTCTCCGCTGTAGGAAAGTCCCTGAGACACTCACTGAGCTTTAGATTAGACCCATGTCTGCCAGAGCCAGGAGGCAAAATTTCACTGCTCAGACTCAGCACCAAACAGCAATATGCACTCCAATTCGGCCACCAACTCCATTTTGGCTGCCACACAGCCCCGCTTTGAGAAAGCAGACCACTAACTACAATTCAGTACTTGTCTGTACCAAGGCTGTTGATTATATTTGTTCCATAGTTCTCAAGTCTATCCCTCTCTATCTGTAAACAACCCAGCCACACTCTTTGGTCATGCCTCCATCTCTTACCTAGAACTCTGCCATTATTATTATTATTATTATTATTATTATTATTATTATTATATCTCAATGATAGCCGTTGTTTGCTGTACATTAGTACTTTGAATAATGAAAGGCTTTTGCTCATGTTACAACCACTCCTCCTTCTCCTTTGTTGTTGTAATTATTGCGGAAATATGGTTTAACCCGCTGTCACAAATAATAAGATACAGGTACCTGTTAGATTTTATAATTGCCAATTTATCTTGGGCTGAGCAGATGTTTCTACCTATGCTATCTCAATGACCTCACCATCCGTTTCCCAGGCCCCATCCAGTGCCATCTACCTTAATCATCCTTATCTGGGCTCTCTTCCATCCATAACTTCATGAATACTTGCTTATATTTGGTGTTTTTTTCCTCCACCGCATTCTTGGGGTCCTTTCTCCTTGCCTATGTGGTTTCTTCTCCATGCTAACCCATCATGGCATCCTCCTTCCTCCTTTCTTCCTGTTCATCTTTTTCCCATGATTCTCCTGAACCCAAAGCCCAGGAACCTTAGCCAAGCCTACCCCATTCTTCCCTGTCTAAGTTTTAGGCCTTTAGTCAACCAATCAGGTATAATGTGTTAGACAGGTTTATATAACAAGGATAGGTTTATCTAGATATTAACTAGATGTTGGGGGCCAGCAATCAGTATCAAAATACAACCCCCAATGCTCCTCCTTTCAGATGATCCTTTGGTTCTTCTAATGTTTAATTTCTTGCTATTAAGTAGAACACTACCTGGCGCAGTGGCACATGCCTGTAATCCCAGCACCCAGAGTCAGAGGCAGGCAGATCTCTGTGAGTTTGAGGCCAGCCTGGTCTACTAAGCAAGTCTATAGGATAGCCAAGGCTACAAAGAGAAACCCTGTCTTGAAAAACAAACAAGCATACATACATACATACACACACACACACACACACACACACACACACACACATAAAGCAAAACACAAAAACTACATGGGATGGTACATTCAGTGAAGACCATTATAAACTATGTGCCAGTACTTTCTGGAGGCCCTTAGAGCTATGACAGACCTTTCCTGGAAAAACTGATATCCTGATTAAGTTTACATTTATGAACACTTAATTTGCCTATGTTTTTCCCTTTATTAGCACATATTAGTTATATGTATTCATGGGTTTCATTGTGGCATTTCCATACATATATTGTGCATTCGTAATACTCACTCAACATCATCCCCTCTCTCCCCTCTTCCCTCTCTTCTTACCAGGCCCTAATATACCACCTTCTATTTTCAGGTAATATCTTTTTTTTTTTTTTTTAATTAAATACTCTGCTTGTCTTTTTGTGTCTGGCTTATTTCATTCAGTCAGTGCTGAAGATGACAGGATTTCATTCTTCTGTTGGCCTGTGGTTTTCAGTTGTCCCGCTCCCTCTCCTCTTGGCATTCATCTGCCATAAAGCTCTGTCCTTGGTTTATGGAGTTCTGTCCTCTGGATTTTGTACTTTTTTTTTTTAACCATAGTGTGCACTTTTGTTCTCTATATCTGCTATAAATTGGTTATTGGAGCTGAAGAGTTAATATGATTCAGGCTGTCTTTATTTGGTTGGTTTTTGCCAAGATATCTTTCCTAATGGTTACTGGGTTTTGTAAATCATTCTGTTCAGAAGGCACGTAATTTATGATTGTCTGTTCTGTGTTGTTAGCCTCTGTTACCAGTATATATAGGGTTATATAATAGTGATGATTACAAATAAAAGGATTTCTTATATATTCTAAATATTAATCTGTTGTCAGTTATTTGTATTCCAGGTGTCTTCTCTAGTTCTTTGGTTTGCATTTGAGTTATTTTTTAAAAATCAAGTCTTTATAAACATATTCTTGTAAAGAGCTTGGGATTGTCAGTCTTCAACTTTGCAGTGCATGTGTGGTTTATAGAGTCCTAGGGACTGAATCCAGGGCTTCAGGCAACCTTAAAGGTCCAACCTCGCCTTCCATTCTTTCTAAGATGGGGTCTCTTGCTCATTGCTGCTTGTACCAGACTAACTGGCCTTCAAGCTTGTGTGAATTCTCCTGTCTCTACCTCTCTTCCCTCATGGGAGAGCTGGGATTACAGACATACACTGTGTCCAGCTTTATGTGGATTCTGAAGAATGGTCCTCGGGTCGTTATGTTTGTATGGATATCTGCATTGAAGCATCTCCTTGGCCTGCTGCTCCATCAACTTTTATGAAATTAAATTTTAGATACTTATATTTCTATCCTAGTTTAATTTTTTTTTGCTGTTGTTGTTTGCTATTAATTCATTCATAGATCTTTGAGATTTTTTTTTTTACATTAGCAACCATCTTTAAATGATAAAGAGGATTGTCTCTTTTTTCCCAGTACTTAGACTTTTTTCCTTCTTTCTTTACTGTCTTAGCTAAACCCTTCAGACAGTGTTGTTGGATGCACTTGATCTTATGCCCTTTGCATATTTATCTCCCTTAATCTGTGATTGTGGTACAATGTATTAACTAAGTACATTTGAACTCCTTAAAAAAAAAAAAGAAAAATCTTAAATACCATAAAATAAAACTACGGCATGATTGATTATTTGAGTTTGCTATTTTGTTTAGGAATGTACTTTATTAATACTTTAATATTTTTGTGTTAAGGTATTTTACTTACTGTTTTCTTACTAAAAATTTTACTGTTCTCATTCTAATTTTATTTTTTAAGATTTCTTTTTGATTTTAATATTCTTTAATATTCTTTAATATTTTTGTGTTAAGGTGTTTTACTTACTGAAAATTTTACTGTTCTCATTCTAATTTTATTTTTTAAGATTTCTTTTTGATTTATGTGAGTGTGGATGAGTTCAGGGTTAGGAGTTTTCCAAATTGGAGGATTTGGTGGGCAAAATAGGTGGGGTTACAGTAGCAAAACATAAGTATGACAAGTTAGTCATAATGACCTTCTGAAACAAACATGATTGCAAGGTGTTTGTAACAAGGTAGTCACAGCAAGGTGGTCATATAATCTTTTGAAACATTGGTAGGATTGCAATGGTTGGATGTTTATAAACAACTTTTGAAACAAAGACATGAGTGCCATTCCTGGAATAGGAAGTATAAAACTATTTGTAGCTAAGGTTACAGGTGGAGCATGACCTAATCCTTGAGAAAGAGGTTTACTCATAAATAGGAATGAGCCTAGTTTTTACTCTACAATGGCCTTTAAGCCTAAGTTGGATGCAGGCTGGTTCTTCATTCCTTCTTCTCTTTTGAAAGACACAGCAAAGAATCTTCAACTCTCACAGACCTCTGCTTCTATTTTAACATTTATGACTCTTGCCCTCTGTCTTCCTCTTACTCTTTTGATAATTGAAACTACCTAGATAGTTCATATTAGTCTCATCTCAAGATCTTTAAATTATTCATGCCCACACAGTCCCTTTTGCTACATAAGCTTTTTATTCATAGTTTACAGGGATTAGGTTTGAGGATACCAAGCTAATGGTATGGTGGTGGGTTCTCTTATGATCTTGATCTTTAGGAATTGATAGTTTTCTTTATCCCTTACAGTGTCATAAGCATTATAGTATATGTTCCTTCAGTTCCCCTATAGTAAATTCCAGGCCAGCCTGGACTGTGGAAAGAAACTTGAAGGAGGTGGGGGTTACTATTTCTTGAGAAGAAAGCAAGGAAAAGGGACAGTACTAGGCTTTTATTTTAGTTAGAGGTGCAGCCAAGATGGGAGTTCCTGCACATAAACAAACCTGGCATAGTTTGAAACTTCTTTTTTGTGGTAGAGGCCCTAGAAAATATTGATCATTGCCCTTTCTATCATGTACAACATGGAATGGAAAGGGAGAGGTGAAGCTTAATAGGAGTCACAGTAAAAAATGGACCCAGCCCTCATTTATATTAACTTGTCATAACAAAGTGGATTTGTCTGATATGTCCTTGTGGTTAGATTGAGGTTATATGTGTTTGGTGTTTAGGATTATGATTAAAGATGCATTTTTAGGTGCACTCAAATCCAGAGTCTTACAGCTTAACAAAGTATACCATTTTATTATTAAAGCACTCATATCTCTCCTACTTTGATTTTTTACAAATCTTTGTTTATTGTTAATGCAACTTCAACTTCCTTTTAGTTAGATACTGTCTGGTATAACTACTTTCTCATCCCTTTTTACTTTCTATGTGTTTAACCCAGGTAATTTTCTTTTCTTTTAAATCTGTGTGTGTGTGTGTGTGTGTGTGTGTGTGTGTGTGTGTGCGCGCGCGCGCGCGCATGCATGTGTCTCTGAGGGAGAGAGAGAACAAGAGAAAATGAGCAAATGAGCATGTGTTTAAGCAAACACCTTAGCTCAGAGGATAGCCTTGTGTGTTGGCCCTAACTGTCTACCTTTTTTGAGCCAGAATCTGTTCTTGTTCAATAGTGTTTATGTCAGTCTGGCTGGCCTGCAGACTTCTGAGGCTTCTCCTGTCCCCACCTCTCAGCTTGTTTTTGAGAACTGGGATTACATACTGATTGATACCAAGTCTTCGTTTATGTGTGTTCTAGAAATCCCAGCTCGGGTCCTCACAGTACAGGTCAAGTGCTCATCCACTGAGCCATCTCACTGGCCCTAAATAGATTCCCCCTATAAACAAGTCCAACTGACAGTTCTGGTCTTTATTCAGTGAATATGTATTATGTGCCAGGCATTTGGCATTGAAACCTCAACAGAGTATGAATTTAAATCTTGTCTCATAGTCTTGTGGGAAGAACCAGGATTATTCTAGTGCTGGGAGGGTTTTGATCCATTGATGGCGGTATCTGATGCTGGCCTTCTGGTGATTTTGACAAAGTTCCCATGCCGCCAGAAGGTATATCATGTAGCAAAAGACATGGGATACATATACAGTTGATGGTGGGGGGGAGCGTGTGGAAGACTGTCATGACAGGGTTTTTCTCCGTGTAGCCCTGGCTGTCAGAAGTCATTCTCTAGACCAGGCTGGCCTCGAACTCAGATCCCCTTGCTTCTGCTCCCAAATCCTGGATTAATGCTGCTTGGCAATACAGTTCATCTTAATTACATGTTATCTGTTTCTAGCTAACATACTTATGTGAAGCATATGAGTTTAAATCCACCATTGCACTTTTGATTTCCATGTGTTCCATTGTTCCATGTCATATGTTGATTTCATCTCTTTTAAAATATTTTCTATTGTCTGATTTGATATTCTGCTTGCCTCCATAGTTATTTGATTTTTGTTCAATGTTCAAATAGTTGGGAGTTTTCTAGTTACCTTTTAACTGAATTCCCGCTCAATACTTCCATGGTTAGGCAACATACCTGGAATGATTGCGGTGATTGCAATCCTTTGAAATTTGTTCAGGCTTGATATTCACCTACCATGTGGTAAATTTTGTGCTATATGCTATCTATACACAGAAATGTATTTTGTCATTTTTATCTATTTTTGTATCACTTAGATCATGTTTATTAAATATGTTCCTATTTTTGTCTTTTGGTTTTAGCTAGCTAGTTAGCTATTAGTTTATTTATTTTGGATTTTTCAAGACAGGGTTTTCCTGTGGAACAGAGCTCTGGCTGTTCTGGACTTACTTTGTAGACCAGGCTGGCCTTGAACTCCCTTGAACTGCCTCTGCTGGAATTAAAGGCCTGGGCCACCACATCTGGCTTGATTTTATTTATTTGTATACTGGCTGGTTTTATGTCAACTTGACACAAGCTGGAGTCTCTGAGAGGAGGGAGCCTCAGTTGAGAAAATGTTTACATAAAAACTGGCTGTAAGGCATTTTTCTTAATTAATGATCAATTAGGGCCTAGCCCATTTTGGTTTGGTTCCTTGCCGGTGTGTGTATGTGTGTGTGTGTTTTCATTCCTTACTGTATATACTTTACATGCCAATAGGAGCTTCCCCTCTCTCCTCTCCCAGTCCCTCCCTCTCACTTCCCCTCTCCCCATGTCCTTTCCCTTTCTTCTCCAAGATGGGGAGACCTCCCATGAATATTAACCAGCCGTGATATATCAAGTTGTAGGGCTATGTGCATTTTCTTCTATTGAGGCTAGACAAGGCTGTCCAGTAAGGGGAAAGGGATCCAGAGGCAGGCAACAGAGTCAGAGACAGCGCCTGCTCCTGCTGTTAGAGGTCCCACATGAGGACTAAACTATACATTTGTTATATTTGTGTAGGGGTCCTAGGTTCATCCCATGCATGCTCTCTGGCTGGTGGTTCAGTCTCTATGACCTGCTGTGGTTCCAGGTTAGCTGGTTCTGTAGGTTTTCTTATGGCATCCTTGACCTCTCTGGCTCTTTTAATCATTTCTTCCCCTCTTCCACAAGATTCCCTGAACTCCACCTAATCTCTGCATCTGTTTTTATCAGCTGCTGGGTGAAGCCACTCAGATGACAGTTATGCTAGCCTCCTATCTGCAAGTACAATGGAATATTATTAATAGTGTCAAGGATAGGCTCTCTATCATGGCATGAGACTCAAGTTGGGCTAGTCACTGGCTGGCCATTTCCTCATTTTCTCCTCCCTCTTTATCTCTGCACCTCTTCTAGGCAGGGAAAATTGTAGGTGTGGCTGAGTTTGCTATGCCCCTCCCTGCTTATGGGGGTGACTGTTTCATGTCCGCTGTTGCTAGGACTCAGCTACGGTCATTCTCATAGTTTCCTGGGAGTTTCCATTATCCTAGATTTCGAGCTTGCCCCAGAGATTACCCACTCCCATTCCAGTTATCTCTCCCAGTTCTCCCTCCCACAATCTTCCTTACACTTGATCCCTCCTCTTCCCCTCCCCACTCTCTCCCCCACTCAGGTTCCCTCCTCCATCCATCCCAGATACCTTTTTTATTATCCCTTCTCAGTGAAATTCAAGGAGGGCCCTTGGGCCCTCCTTGTTTCTTAGCTTCTTTGGGTCTATGGATTATAGCATGGTTATCCTGTATTTTATGACCATGTTTGTCTTTCTGGATCTGGGTTACCTTACTCAGGATGATCTTTTCTAGTTTCATCCATTTGCCTTCAAATTTCATGATGTCATTGTTTTTAATAGCTGAATAATATTCTATTGTGTAAATACACCACATTTTCTTTATCCATTGCTCATTTGAGAAATGGATTGTTTCCATTGTTTCTAGGTTGTTTCCAGTTTCTGACTATCATGAATAAAGCTGCTATAAACATAGTTGAACAAGTATTCGTGTGGTATGGTGGTGCATCTTTTGGGTACATGCCCAGGAGTGGTATAGCTGAGTTTTGAGGTAGGACTATTCTCAATTTTCTGAGAAAACACCAGATTGATTTCAAAGTGGTTGTAAAAGTTTACACTCCCATCAGCAATGGAGAAGTGTTCCTCTTGCTTCACATCCTTGTCTGCCTGAATTGTCACTTGTGTTTTTTATCTTAGCCAATCTGATGTTTTTAAGATGGAATCTCAGAGTCATCTTTATTTGCATTTCCCTGATGACTAAGGGTGTTGAAAATTTCTTTAAGTGCTTCTTGGCCATTAAAGATTCCTTTGTTGAAAATTCTCTGTTTAGCTCTACTCCATTTTTTAATTGTATTATTTAGTTTGTTGCTGTTTAATTTCTTGAGTTCTTCGTATATTTTGGATAATAGCCTTCTGTTGGATGTAGGGTTGGTGAAGATCTTTTCCCATTCTGCAGGCTGCCTACGTTGTCCTATTGACAGTGTCTTTCGCTTTACAGAAGCTTTTCAGTTTCATGAGGTCCCATTTATTAATTGTTGATCTTAGAGCCTGAGCTATTGGTGTTCTGTTCAGGCAGTTGTGTCCTGTGCTAGTGCGTTCAAGGGTATTCCCCACTTTCTCTTTTTGTCAGAATTAATGTATCTTGTTTTATGTTGAGATCTTTGAGCCACTTGGATTTGAGTTTTGTGCAGGGTGATAGATATGGATCTATTTGCATTCTTCTACATGCAGCCATCCAGCTAGACTAGCACTATTTGTTGAAGATGCTTTTTTTGTTCCATTATATAGTTTTGGCTTATTTGTCAAAAATCAAGTGTCCATAGGTGGTAGGTTTACTTTTGTATTGTCAATTCAATTCCATTGATCAGCTCGTGTGTGTTTATGTCAATACCATGTGATTTTTATTACTATTGCTTTGTTGTACAGCTTGAGATCAGGGATGTTGATACCTTCAGAAGTTCTTTTAGTGTACAGGATTGTTTTAGCTATTCTGAGTTGTTTTTTTTTTTCTTCCATACGGAGTTAAGAATTGTTTTTTCAAAGTCTATAAAGAATTGTGTTGGAGTTGGTCATGGGGTGGGGGAAGGGGTGGCGCATGCCTTTAATCCCAGCACTCAGGGAGGCAGAAGCAGGTGAATCTCTGAGTTCAAGGCCAGCCTGGTCTACAAAGTGAGTCTAGTACAGCTAAAGCTACATAGAGAAACCCTGTCTCTGAAAGAATAACAATAAACAAAGAGTTGTGTTGGATTTTGATGGGAATTGCATTGTATCCGTAGATTGCTTTTGGCAAGATGGCCATTTTTACTACATTAACTCTATAGATCCGTGAGCATGGGAGAGCTTTCCATCTTCTGATATCTTTTTCAATTTATTTTTTTCAAAGCTTGAAGTTCTTGTCATACAGGTCTTTCATTTGCTTAGTTAGAGTTACACCAAGATATTTTGTATCTTATGGCTATTGTGAAGGATGTTATTTTCCTAATTTCTTTAGCCTTTTTATCAGGCTTGTGGTCTTGGCTTCTAGAGGGAAGCAGGCTGAGCAAGCCATTGGGAGCAAGCCAGTAAGTAAGCAGCACCCCTCCATAGCCTCTGCCTCAGCACCTGCCTCCAGGTTCCTGCCCTCACTGCTTTTGATGGTGAACATGAATGAAATAAACCCTTTCCTCCCCAAGTTTTTGGTCATGATGTTTCATCACAGAAAAACCCTAACTGACCTTGGACTAACAGTCTTTTTTGCCTTAGTCTTTGGAGTACTCAAATTGCAGTCATGTGTTAGCATTTTCAAATGGTTGCTTGTTTTGATAGATATTATACAAAGGATGTTAATTTTTTTCACTATCTTTAATTCATCTGGATGTTCCTGTTGGAACATGGTCAAAGAATGGAGTCGTATGAGGAGAATTCTGAGTGCTTCTGAAAAAAACTCCAAGGAAACAAGAGTCTTGGGACTTCACTTTCTTAAAAAACACAGAATTGTACTTGAAATGTGTTTTCTTGCTCCTCTTAGGTGTAGTGGATATTCATTACTGCTTGCTGCTGTCATCATATGCCTCTTTGGAAAAACATGTTTTTGCAATGTGTGACTTGTCCTTTTGGTTGTGGACAGTTTGAACTCATAAACACTGTACTTATGTGATTCTTCTTAACCATCAGAGTATAAGTTGCCTGGCTGGTGTTCAGAATAAAGTTGGCCATTGCATGAGACTTTAGTCTGTCTCATTTTTAGACTCCGTTCTCTGAGGTTCTACTGCCTCTTAGAGCAGTCAAAATTCCTTTTTATATTTTAAACTAAATTATTTAATGCATTTAGTTTAGATGTATTCTGTCTTCCTAACGGATTTGTCCTGTATCATATAAAATTAGTTTGCTTATAGTTATTAGACAACACATTTCTATCTGATAGTAATCTAGCAGCAAAAACTTTCTTTTTGGCTGGTATTTCTTATAATTGGTATATGTTTATGTCTTTAACATGTGTCTCTTGTAAGGAGTGCATATTTAGTATGTTTGACAGATTTTCATCTTCTTGAAGAAATGCATTTAATTTTTTAGAGTTGGTCTGTACCATACCACTATTAATTTTCTTTTTTATTTTCTTGTTTCATGTCCTCTATTTCATTCTTGCCTTCTTATAGATTTTTAAATTTTTTAATTATTGTTTTTCATTTCTCTTTTTGCTATCCTTCTAGTGGATATTCTAGTGGATAGCCTAGACAACATGCACACTTGACTTACTGTACTCTAATAAAGAAGGTAATTTTCACCATTTTTTGTCATAGTTTGCTTTCTATTGCTATAATAAATACCATGACCAAAAGCAACTTGAGAAGGAAAGGGTTCAATCTATCA
Organism: Psammomys obesus; assembly: GCF_907164565.1. Lineage (NCBI taxonomy): Eukaryota > Metazoa > Chordata > Mammalia > Rodentia > Muridae > Psammomys > Psammomys obesus. The sequence continues at coordinate 102,537 of NW_026596040.1, read as the reverse complement.
GGAAGGGAAGTCAAGGTAGGAACTAAAGCAAAGACCATGGAAGAATGCTACTTACTGGCTCCTGTTTATGACTTGCTTAGCTTCTTGCTGTGCCATTCAGGACCACCTGCCTAGTAATGCTCTGTCCACTCTGGGCTGGGCCCTCCTACATCATTTATTCATAAAGAAAATGCTTCCACAGACTTGCTTGCATGTACTCTCAGGGAGCTGATCTCTCAATTAAGGTTCCTTCTTTCCAGATGACTCTAGATTTGTGTCAGAATGACAGAAACTGACCAGCACAATTGACCCCTTTTCAACTTTACACACAGATGCATCACTATTCAACCATAGCCTTTCCTTTCTTGTTTATTCCTAGGGTAGCACATTATATCATAATATAGTACACACTGTTAAAAGTCCCATAGTCTTGTAGAAAACTCCAGCTGTTTAAAAATCTAAGTTACCTTTAGAAATCCAAAGTCTCTCTTACCTATGGGTTTCTGTAAAATAAAGAAATTTATATACTTATTTCAAAAGGATGAGCCAGGGTTCATTTACAGTCAGATCAAAGTAAACTCAAAAGTCAACAGTGTAAATAGCTCAGTGTCTGACATCTGGAACTCACTCATGGTCTTCATGCTTTCCATACGTATACCATTTAGGACACTTGCACATTGCCAAGCTTAGCTGCTAGTTTGAGATGCAGCATGGGTGACTCCTGGACCACAGCTTCTGTGTGCTGACCCTGAGGAAATATTTCCTGGATTTCACCTCAGTGATTCTGGTCTCTTAGTCCAGATGACTTTTCGGCTCTGCCAACCAGCACCAGTTGTCACATTAAAGCAAAGGTTTTACCTTAGTGGTGCTAAACAGGAACCAGAGTTTCCTGCAGAGTCTAAAGGGACTTAAAACTTCCCTCCAAACATCACAAGTCAGGTCTCCACAATCTGCATTTCTCTCATTACTCAGTGGATTTTTCTAGCCCCTAGCTTCAAAATCCTTCTGCAGTCTTGAGAACAACATGGCCAGGTCCATCACAGTAGTCCCACTTTCTGGTACCAGTTTCTCTCCTGGTTACTTTCTGTTGCCAAAATAAAATACCAACCAAACCCAATGTGAAGAGAAAAGGGTTTATTTCATTTTACAGCTTGCAGTCCGTCATGAAGAGAAGTCAGGGCACATTTACACCCAAGATGAATCCTTTGGAATTCCTAGCTTAATGAGGGAAGCCATACTGCACCTCTTACTTTGGGTAGAAAGTAGATCACTCCTTCCCCACAAAGCCATCAGATTTATCTTGAAGCAGTACTCTAGTATTTTGTTTGCTTCCCTGAACAAGCCACCACTTCTTAGTAACTTTTCCATGTATTCAGGGTGGTTTTTCTGAGCATTACACTAGCATTTTTAGATAATTTTCCTTTGAATCTGTCATTTCTTTTTAAATTTTTTTCATTATATTGAAATATTTTTGATGTCATGGGAGCAAACCAGATTATCTTTTGTCTGAAACTTGATCATGTATGGGGAGGAGTGTGCGTGCACTGTGGTGCACATGTGGAGGTCAGAGAACAACTTGTGAGAGTAATTTTCTCCTCCCACTACGGGGTTCCATCCAGGAGGCAAGTGCCTTTACCTGCAGAGCCATCTCACCAGCCCACGGCTGCCTACGGACCATCTTAATTTCTTGTTATTATTGGAAAAAAATTTAATAATTTTTACTTTTTGAGATTACAGTATAACTACATCAGTACCCTTCTCTTTCAGCTCTTTTATGTACCCTCCTTGATCTTTCTCAAATACATGATCTCTTTTTCTTTAATTGTTGAACTGGAAAGGCAGTTTGTTCCAGCACTGTGAGATTAGATCAGGAATCAGCAACTATGGCCAGCTTCTCTTATTAATAAAGTGTTATTGGATCACAGCCATCTATTCAAATAGTCATTGTGGGTGGCTGCTTTCATATAATACCACCAGACTGAGTAGATGTGCTGATCTAAATTATTTATCATCTGCTTTAGGATTCCTACTGGTGTGATGAAGCACCATGACCAAAAGCAACTTAGGGAGGAAAGGGCTTATTTTACCTTTCGGCCTCTTAAGTCCACCAGTGAGGGGAAGCCAGAACAGGAACCTAGCAGCAGTAACTGGAGCAGAAGCCATTGAAAGAACACCGCTTGCTCCTTATGGCTTGCTTAGCCTGTTTTCTTACAGCACTCAGAACCATCAGCCCAAGGGTACCACTGCCCACAGTGAGCTGCCCTCTCCCACACCAATCATCAATCAAGAAAATTCACCACGGACTTGACCAAGCTGGTGGGGCATTTTCTCAGCTGAGGTTTTCTTTTCCCAAATGACCCAAGCTTCTACCCTGTGTCCAGTTGACATAAAACTAGCCAGCACACCATCCAGTACTTTAAGCAAGAGTTAACCAATCTCTGAATTGCTTAGCTTGATATATCATACCTGTTTATGAAATTTCTTCAGTCACTTGACATGTTTCCACAGAATTACTATTTTAGCTTTATACTATTTTAACATTTTGTTGATTTTTTTTTTTTAGTGCTTACATGGTGCATATAATTACATAAATTCCTACACATAAAAGATTGGAAATATAAAATGTAAATCCTGTTTTACATGGGCATGGTGTCACATGCCTTTGATGGGGGGCAGAGGTAAGTGGTTCTCTGAGTTTGAGGCCAGCCTGATCTGCAGAGTGAGTTCCAAGACAGCCAGGGCTCTCAGGACGGCCTCCCGCTCTGCCCTTCCCCCCCCAAAAAAAAAAAAAAAATGAAGGAAAGGAAAAAGAAGAAAAGAAAATCCCTCACAGACATGCCCAGGAGCTTGTTTGTTTGTTTGTTTGTTTGTATTTCATGTGTAGTCAAGTTGATAGCCAAGATTAGCTCACATGGGCTCATTCCCTACCTCCTGAAGGTAGAATCTTAGCTTTTCAGTGTTGTTCCCCAGCCACTCACCTAAAGTTTTCATCAATCTCCTAACAAACCTGGTTCTCTTCCCTGCTTGATTGTTTTCTTTTCACAGCACTTGCTGTTATCCAACATAATGTGTCATCTATTGGCAGATTTGGTCTGTTTCACTTTATTACAATGAAAACACATTCTTACCTTAATTTTATTAATTTGTCTTCTTTGCCCACTATCAATTCTCAGGAAGTTGCTGCTGAAGTAATGGATCTTCATGTATTTAACATTTTTATTTCTATTTTTTGTTGTTGTTTTTTGTTTTGTTTTGTTTTAAGACAAGGTTACTCTCTGTAGCCTTGGCTGTCCTGGACTCACTTTGTAGAACAGGCTGGCCTTGACTTGAACTCACAGAGATTCACTTACCTCTGCTTTCCCGAGTGCTGGGATTTTAAGTGTGCACCACCATGCCTAGCTAACATAGTCTTATATTGGAACTCTTAGGCCAAAGGGATGAGTGACATTTTCCCATATACAATATTCTGTATATGGTCTATCAAGTGGTATAAAATGGGCTTATGTTATAGCCAGGCATTAATGTACATGTCTGTAATCATACTACTTGGAAGGCAGAGGCAGGAGGATTGTTGAAAGTTTGAGGCCAGTCTGATCTACAGAGTAAGAGTCAGGATCAGCCAGAGGTATTTAGTGAAATTTTGTCTCAAAAACAATCAAAACAGTGTTTGAAAGTATTCTGCTCTTGAGCTCAAGTGACCCATTCTGGTACTCAGTAGCATTGATTTTGTTAATTTTTTGGCTTTCAGAGCTATTTCTGTATGCCCAAAAGCTGATCCCACTTTATACTATACAGTTATGTCTACACAGTAGAGTCCCTGTTTTCTCCTTCCTCCTCCTTCTTCCTCCTCCCTCCTCCTTCCTTCCCTACTTCTTCCTCCTCCTTCCTTCCTTCTCCTTCCTCCTCCTTCTTCCTCCCTCTCCCTTCTTCCCCTTCCTTCCTCCTCCTCTCTTCCTCCTCCTCCTTCCTCTTCCTCCTTTATGCACTGCCTAGCCCTCCTCAGGAACCAGTGCTGGTAATTTTTAGTGAATTTTGCTATATAGTTAGCTGTTGAAGAAATAATAATGAAATGTCTTACCTATATCCTGAAGCTCAAAATCAAGAGGAGATGAACGAATCTCCACTCTTAAAGGAACACAGGTTAAAAAAAATCAGCATGTTACATATATGTCAAGAACCATTGAAAAATTAAATAAGGTACAGCTCATAAATAGAGTGAAAATTAGTTATCAGAGCAGAGAATGGGTACATTAATTCAGGATGACTTCGTGGAAAGGGATGAATATATTCTTTGAATAGTAAAGAGTGTGGGAGGAAAGGGGTTCGTTACACCTTGTTCAAATTCAGCGGTGATTAAAAGATCACTGGAGTTGGTTAAGAGATCACAGTGATTAAGAGATCATAGGAATTGGAGAAATTAAGCATTTTTATAGGAAGAGTCATGTTCAAGGTAGACTTTGAAAGATAATGAAGCTTTTACAAAAGGGTAACTGTAGGAAACTTTTAGCATAGGGACTAGTAAGCTGTATCATAGAATGTTGTGAATGAAGTTTTAATGGAACACAGTCATACCATTTATGTGCTGGTGGACAGCTATATTCATGCTACAGTAGTGGAACTGAAAAGTTAAGACAGAGGTTGGTGGCTGGAGAGATGAGTCAGCAGTTAAGAGCATTGGCTGCTCTTCCAGAGGACCTGGGTTTGATTCCAACTCCCCACATGGCAGCTCACAACTGTCTGTAACTCCAGCTTTCTTTTCAAGCTTCCAGGAGCAGTGCACACACGTGGTGCACAGACAGACATGTGGGCAAAACACATAAAGTAAAATAAAAATAATTTTTTAAAATTAAGACAGACAATATGGCTCACAGTACCTAAAATATTTACTCTCTGATTCTTCGACAGAGTGAGCTGCTCCCTCTAGGCAGTTTCTATTTAAGGAGAAAAGCATTATTGACTTGGAGAAATGAAAAGATATTCTTGTGGGGGCATTTAGTTAAGGAAGAGTGGCTAATGAGATTAGCCTTGAAGGAATACAGTGGAGAGACAGTTAAAATAAGAGAGGAGGTGACAGCCATTCTGCCAGGACAGGTATAATTGAGTGATGTGCAAAGGTGGCTTAACCTTAATCATGTTTTTCTAATTTCTCTCACTAGCCAAGAAGGATCAAGAAGGTGGAGAAGAAAAGAAATCTGTGCAAAAGAAAAAAGTAAAAGAGCTAAAAGTGCTGGATTCAAAGACAGCTCAGAATCTCTGTGAGTAATCCTTGTGATCCCAGCGTGTGGGAACTTATTTCTCCAAGCCTACAGTCCCTCCATGTGGAACTCCTCTTGTTGAATTCCTACTCTATGCCAGGCAGTGCCAGTGAATCCTTCAGTAGACAGCAGGGTTGACAAGTATCCAGCTTTATGTCAGGAAGCAGGTGAAGATTTTAGGAGTGTATCTAGTAATAGAGCTAAAGGGAGGCAGATCTCAGGTTTTAACCTCGAGCTTTCTTATTATTTCATTTTACTGAGGGCTGGGGTGGGGTTGAGGTGTAACTTTGCTATGTAGCTTGGCTGTCCTTGAACTGGCAGTCCTCATGCTTTAGCCCCTGAGTGCTGGGCACTCATGGTGGGCACCACTATGCCTGGCAAACTTCTTTCAAAGTTCCACTTCTTGTGTCAACAGGAAGTCTACTACAGGGTTCCAGCCTCACTGTATTTCTTTCTGTTTCTGATAATGTAGCTGCTATTGTGGCTTCATTTAACACTAAAATTACTTAAATTTAGAATAAGTGAGATGAATCTTGTATTTGTCTGAGTAGGATCAGTAACTCCAGAGAGTTAAGCATTTGGTACCATATTTCTTTGGTTCTGACTTGCCACCTGGACTGAGAACTCCAATTAATGGAAAAATTCCAGGTTGGAGCAATTTCCACATGCTCAGTTCAGCACCTTATATACTATAATGAAGAAATTTCTCCACAAAATTGATATAGTTACGGCCTGTTTTGTGGTCAGAATCAATGTTTTCTTTCCTGTTGTTCATTGCAGCTATCACTCTGAACTTCCTTTATGCTGAGTAATATAGATACTAATTTTTTGGCCAAATATTTGAAAGTCTGGCATGTGACAGCTTTTATTAGTTACATGCTAATCATGTGCTGTATAAATGAAAGAGTATGTATTCCATAAGCTCATTCATAATCTTATAGTTACTATCTTCATTTTCCCACATGAGAAAATTGAAGTTCAAATGTCATGACTTGGCCAAAATCACCCAGTCAAGTATGCATACCCATAGGTACAGTCAGAGTGATATGGCAAGAAAGTCAGTTTTAGTGGTTTTTCCATTGCTTTAAAGTTTTATTTAGGTCAGGCATGCTGGTGCACAGCTTTAATCCCAGCATTTGAGAGGCAGAGGCAGGTGGATCTCTGTGAGTTTGAGGCCAGCCTGGTCTACATAGAGAGTTAGTTCCAGGCCAACAATAACTACGTAGCGAGACCGTACATGGCGCGGGTGGTGGTGGGGGGGAGATTAAAATAAAGTAAATAATACACTTTTATTTAGATTCAGCATTAGGATCAGCAGTTTTACTCTAAAAATCAAGTTGTGTATGTCCTCCTTGCCCAGGACCATGCTGACTTATGAATCGCTTCAGCTATAGTATATGCTTTAGAATCAAGCATAGTTTGTTTTTGTTTTTGTTTTTGTTTTTTTAATCCTTTACCATATAACCTTAGATTGATATTTATAGGTATTGCTTAATGAAAGTTTTTGGTGACATTTTTTATAGAGACTAAAGTCATGTTGATTTCTGTTCCTAAGATTATGTCTAGGAACATTAAAACATGAGTAATTGTTATTTTAGAAAACAATAGAAGAAAGACTGTAATGCATTATTATTCTCCACTGAATGTTATTAAAATGGGAAAAAGTTTAGAAAGGAATTGGGGTCATTATTTCTCCTTCATGACCTCTCTCACTTTTTAAAAAAAATAAGTCTATATTCATTCTGTGCAAAATGAATGGAAAAAAAAGCCAAGGAACTGAGGGGTTGGATGTCATTTAGCAGTGGAGCATTAGCCTAGCATGTCTCAGGCCTGGGTTCCTCAGGACTAAGGGAGGAGGGCATAGAATTAGATCATTTTAGGATAGGATAGTTTAGGAGGCAGAAGTGCCTGTTTCATCCTAAGAATACAAAGCCAAGGCAGACAGTCTCTGTCCTCTTGACCTATGTGTCTGGTAAAGACAGGAAGAAAAACAAAACAATGGCTGAAGGTGACTGCTCCATAAGGACGTGCTAGAATACTAGGCAAGCACTAGTATTAAGCTTCCACGCCACATGGTTAGTGTTGAAGGGCTAGACCAAGAGTATTCTTAAGAAGGTTAAAAATGGGGTGAAGACCTATCTAAACAGAGTTAAGTGAAGGGAAGGGCTAGCTTATATCAGGAGGGGTGAGCCCATTTGGATGAGATAACTTGGTACAGTCTGGAAACTACAGATCCTTACACATGGAGAAGTTGCCGAGGAGAGTTTAGCTAGGAAAGTGGTTGTCACAGCCCTTTGTCATCTTTGGAAGGCTGCTTTAGCAAGTGATTTTCAGGCTCAGTTTCTGAGTAGGAGAAGAGTAAAAAGGAAGATGAGCTGTTTTAATGCTTTAAACTAATGGGGATGATCAGGACCTAAGACCAAAGTAATAAGGATGAAAAGGCAAGGCACAGGCTAGAAACAGAATTCCTGGGATTTGGTGGTTGAGGAGATGGACAGTGACACTTGAGTGCAAATCACTCTGAAAGGTGGAAACCAATATACTGAACAAGGCAAGTTTACCCAGAAGAGAGTGGCCACTAGATTTGAGTCAGTTGGCAAGATAGGACCTTTTATGAGTCATCATGTGGTTGCTGGGAATTGAACTCAGGACTTGGAAGAACAGCGAGTGTTCTTAACCTCTGAGCCATCTTTCCAGCTGAGATAGGACCTTTTATAGAGTGTACTCACTGATTGCTGTCTTCATTGGCTTTGTGAAGATAGAATAGATGAAAGTTCTAGTAATGAAAAAATAGGTTACTGTGTTTTTAGAATGCAGTAAGGAAACAGATGTTGGTAATAGAAGGGAACATTGGGTCAAAGAAGGTTTTTAGCATAGACTTGACTGTATATGCTGAAGGAGAAGGATGTTAGGGTTGCCTTAAGAGCTGGCCATAGTGACACAACATTTTATATATATATATATATATATATATATATATATATATATATATATAACATAGTGATATGTTTTTAATCTTATTTTTTATATTAATTACAGCTTATTCACTTTATATCCCAGCTGTAGCCCCCTCCCTTATCTCCTCCCAATCCCACCCTCCCTCCCTTATCTCCTCCCAAGCCTCTCTCCAAGTCCACTGATAGGGAAGGCCGTCCACTGATAGGGAAGGTCGTCCTCCCCTTCCATCTGATCCTAGCTTATCAGGTCTCATCAGGACTGGCTGCATTGTCTTCCTCTGTGGCCTGGCAAGGCTGCTCCCCTCTCAGGGGGAGGTGGTCAGAGAGCCAGCCACAGAGTTCATGTCAGAGACAGTCCCTGTTCCCCTTACTAGAGAACCCACTTGGAGACTGAGCTGCCGTGGGCTACATCTGAGCAGGGGTTCTAGGTGATCTCTATGAATGGTCCTTGGTTGGAGTATTAGTGTCAGAAAAGACCTTTGTGCCCAGATATTTTTATTCTTTTTCTCTTTGTGGAGCTCCTGTCCTCTCCAGGTCTTTCTATCTCCCCCTTCTTTCATAAGATTCCCTGAGCTCTGCCCAAAGTTTGGTTATGAGTCTCAGCCTCTGCTCTGATACCCTGCTGGGTAGAGTCTTTCAGAGGCCCTCTGTGGTGGCTCTTGTCTGTTGTGATGCAACATCTTTAATCCTAACACTCAGGAGGCAGATCTTTGGGTTCGAGGCCAACCTGGTCTACAGAATGAGTTCCAGGACAGCCAGGGCTACAAAGAGTCAGATAGGGAAGCCAGGGTGGTTGGGCAAGAGACAAAAAAAAGAGAGAGCTGTTTTTATAAAAGATTTGGTTTTATATGTATAAGTATTTTACCTGCATATACATGTGCCTAGAGCCTGAAGAGGCCTGAAGAGGATGCTGGATCTTCAGGAACTGCTATTACAGATGTTTGTAAGCGGCCATGGGGATGCTGGGAACTAACCAGGCCTCCTGCAAGAGCAGTCAGTGCTCTTAACCACTGAGCCATCTCTCTAGCCCCAATAGAGGACTCTTGATAATATTGAAGGGTCAGATTAGAACACAAGGGAATTGGAAGGACAGAGTCTATTTCTTAGGAGTGGAACTTGGCCATTTTAAGAATGAGCAGGTCTGGTTGGGGATTTAGCTCAGTAGAGTTCTTGCCTAGCAAGCACAAGACCCTGGGTTTGATCCTAAGCTTCAGGCGGGATATTGGGGCAGGAGTATGTTTGTGTGGGAAAATGATCAGGTCAGGCAATGGCGGCTTTGTGGGCGAGAACATCTAAGGCAGGTGAGTGGTTTTGAGATTCCTTTGAGTACAGCCATGATGTTTGTTGAATGTGCTGAGCATGGAGTTGCTGTGTGGCTTGTGTGGGAATGGGTGACAATGGAAGCTCCAGCACTGTTCAGGCAGAGTGGGCTTTCAGGATGGTCTGGAAGAGAGAGGAAGATGAGAAGAACTTGTCTTTGTATCTCATTCTCTGGCAGCAATCTTTTTGGGTTCCTTCCGCATGCCCTATCAAGAGATTAAGAACGTCATTCTGGAGGTGAATGAAGCTGTTCTCACTGAGTCTATGATCCAGGTAAGGAGCAAGGTTGTGTCAGAACTGGCTTCTTCAAGCAATTTGAATTTTAAAATGCTGGCTGAAGAAACTGCTGTGTCCCTGGTGGTTACCTAAAAAGACTGAAGAGTCCCCCATCTCCCAAGCTGCTCCCACTCCCATGCTCCCATCATTGTTACTGGGCAGAGTGTGGGATTTAGAGACACAGGTATGATGCTCAGGCTTTCATCTCACCACACATGCAGCATTTACTCTCTTTTCCAGAACCTTATTAAACAGATGCCGGAACCAGAGCAGTTAAAAATGCTTTCTGAGCTGAAGGATGAGTATGATGACCTGGCTGAGTCAGAGCAGTTTGGTGTGGTGGTGAGTAAGGCTTGTAGCAGTCAGCTCTTCTGCAGCTCCCTGTTCCCTTCCCTCTAAAGGCCAGCCTGGTTGCTTGCTCCTTGACTCTCTTATCTGTTTTAGATATTTTAGTCAGTCAATTTTTCTATGTCTTCCTTCAACCCACCCCCTTGCTCTGGAGCTTTGCTCTCCCAGAGGAGGTTCAGCCTGTGATCTTTTCTTGGCATCTCTCTCCATTAGCTCCATAATAGAATTTCTTTTCTTCCTCACTAGATGGGCACAGTGCCCCGTCTTCGGCCTCGCCTCAATGCCATCCTCTTCAAGCTACAATTCAATGAGCAAGTTGAGAATATCAAGCCGGAGATCGTGTCTGTCACTGCTGCATGTGAGGAGCTGCGTAAGAGCGAGAGCTTCTCCAGCCTCCTGGAGATCACACTGCTTGTTGGGAACTACATGAATGCTGGCTCCAGGAACGGTGGTGCTTTTGGCTTCAATATCAGCTTCCTCTGCAAGGTGAGCCAGAGGGCTAGACAGGAGGACAGAGGGAAGGCTGCTAGACAGGAAAACAGGGAGCCTAGTATTGGCCTAAGGTGGTTTGGAGAAGTCTCAACTAAGAATTTCTCCTCTCCCCTCAAGCTTCGAGACACCAAGTCTGCAGATCAGAAGATGACTCTGTTGCATTTCTTGGCTGAGTTATGTGAGAATGACTACCCTGATGTCCTCAAGTTTCCCGATGAGCTTGCCCATGTAGAGAAAGCCAGCCGAGGTAAGGCAGCGTAGGGCAAAGCTAGTAGGTAGTTCTGGGCCAGCAAGATGGTTCAGTGGATAAAGATGCCTGCTTCCAACCCTTCAGTCCCTGGGACCCATATAGTAGAAAGAGAGAACTAACTATCACAAGTTGTCCTCTGACCTATACACGCACACAAATAAATGTATTTTGAAATAGTTTCTAAAAAAGAAGGTGGTCCTGAGCTCTAAAAGTGTCTACAGGGGGAAAGACTTTAAATCATTTTCAGTTCAGACCATTTTAAGTGAGACTTAAGGAGAGGTTAGGCATTTAGGTATCTAAGGTACAGGGAGGTATGTGAGTCTGAAGAGAGCTCCCTTTGTACTAGTGGAAATGCTTTTCCCCTTCTTTGGATATACACGCAAGCATGCTGAAAAGATCCACAGTCTAGGTCCATAGCTTTTTTTAGCAATGGGCCTTACTATCTGGAACTACACAAATCACCGTATTGAAATAGGACAGATCTCTACCCTGCTTCTGTGTTCCTACCTATGTCTCCTTTCAAAAGGAGACCAAGATCTCAGGAATCCCATGGGTCCTCCCCCCCCCCCCCCCCAGAGCTGAGGACCAAACCCAGGGCCTTGCTAGGCAAGTGCTCTACTGCTGAGCTAAACTCCCAACCCCTCATGGGTTCTTCTTAAACAAAATTTGTTTCTGTCAGTATCGTACAGTATGTGGAGGTTGGAGGTTCAGTTAGCAAATATCATGCTTTGTTACTGCAGAGACTAAAACCAGCGTGTGTAGGCTAGAGAAGAGAAGGAAGTGTCTAAGCAGGGTGACTGCAGACTGAGGCTACTAGAACTCATGCTGAGCAGTAAGCTCTTCTGTTCTCCCATAGTTTCTGCTGAGAACTTGCAGAAGAACCTAGATCAGATGAAGAAACAGATTGCTGATGTAGAGCGCGATGTTCAGAATTTCCCAGCTGCTACAGACGAAAAGGACAAGTTTGTTGAGAAGATGACTATATCCTGTCTTGGAGGACTTGGTCCCTAGGAAGGGAACGTCTTCCCCCGGGGAATGGGATAGGTGACAACAGCATTCAGTTTTTACCTGTGAATTTTTTCTTCTGCTAAATACACAGTTTTTAAGCCTATGATAGCAGGGAAAATAAGCCTTGTTGATAACAAGTCCCCTTAAGTTATTACTCTTTGTCCCATTCCTGTTATAAATACACCTATCTTCATTAAAAAACCCTGAGTCCCTACTGTGTGTCCTATTACAGTCACAGAGATGCCCTTTCACAGAGGTAACCACTGCCACTTTCTGATTTACACCTCATTATTTTACAGAAAAACTGCATTTCTTAGCTTTCTCTGCAGCCTTCTTTCTGTAGTAGTCTCTGCAGCTTCTCTAGTACAAATAAGCCATGGCTTATGTTTTGTCGTTGTCGTCTTCCAAATATTTAAGAGCACTTCTGTTCCCTGTCGTGAGCAGTGGTGTGTGCCATACCCTGCGCAGCCCATTCTGCATCTTTGAGTGGTTCTCCGACCTGGGTCTGCTGTTTTTTGTTTTGTTTGTTCGTTTTGTTTTGTTTTGTTTTGTTTTGTTTTGTTTTGTTTTTTCAAGACAGGGTTTCTCTGGTTAGCTCTGGATGCCCTGGAACTCACTCTGTAGATCAGGCTGGGCCCAAACTCACACCTCTCTGTTTCCTGGGTGCTATGATTAAAAGTGTGTGCCACCACTGCATGGGTCGCTTCTTGGTTTTGGTCCTTTACTCCTTGGCTGCACAGCTTTGTGAAGGACGCACAGGAACAGTACAATAAGCTACGGATGATGCACTCTAATATGGAGACTCTATATAAGGAGCTAGGTGACTACTTCATCTTTGACCCCAAGAAGTTGTCTGTGGAAGAATTCTTTATGGATCTGCACAACTTTAGGAACATGTTTTTGGTGAGCAAGGGTGAAGTGCTAATTTTTCATGGGGTTGCCAATGATTAGTGGTGGATTTACATGTTTCCACATACACTCCATCTGGTCTCCCCTTCGCCCTGCTCCAGCAAGCGGTCAAGGAGAATCAGAAGCGCCGGGAAACAGAAGAAAAGATGCGGAGAGCAAAATTAGCCAAGGAGAAGGCAGAAAAAGAGCGGCTGGAGAAGCAGCAGAAGCGAGAGCAGCTCATAGACATGAATGCAGGTGGGAAGTGTGAAAGGGGGCATCGGAAGGCTTCTCCATCTGCAATCTAGCCCCACACGGAATAGCTCAGGTCTAAACATTGCTCTTGGCAAATGGCTTTGCCAACCTTTTGCCTCTGAGCTCCTGGTGCTGGGTTTTAACATGTTTTGTTTTTCCTTTCCTTTTCAGGCTCTTGAATTATGTCTCATCACCCTTGTGATTTGGAAATTGCTATCATACTTAACTCTTTATTTCTGCCTGTCAAAAATGTTTCCTAACCTGTTCTCATTCCTGCTGCTAAATATTTTTGGCTACCAAAATGTTTCCCTGACTCCTCCCATTTTATAGTAACTAGCACCCCTTTATCTTTATTTCACCAATACTGTGTTCCTGTTACCTCTTAGCATGCTGTATGTACGTCTGAGATCATAAATAGATTGAACTTCTAAAAGGGGGTGAAAAGCTGGCCACTCTCTTTCTCCAGCAGAAACATGTCTTTGTTCAAACATATGGTCTCAATTACTGGCCCTCTGTTTCCTGTCTGCTTTTTTTCCTGCTGAGAATTCCCTGCCCCCATTAGTCCTTTGGGCAGCGGAAATAAAGTAAATGCAGCATGTGTTGCGCATGGCCTTGAGCTGATCTGAAGGGCCATGAGCCTCTGAAAGTGAGGGCTTCTTGAGACTGTCAAGACTTACAAATATGCTAGCACAAACAGTAAAGACGAATGTGGTTTGCTCCCAGAGACCTTGAGAGTTCCTTGCCCTTACCTCAGTTATATTTAAGCCACAAACTCTTTTTCCAAAACACTGTTAAAATCGTACCAAGTACTCTTCCCTGTTCTCCCTGGGCCTCTAGGGCTTTACCCCTTCTAGATTGCATAGGATGTAATGAGAGTAAGGTGGAGTCCAAATGGCATTTGAGGTAAAGGCTATGACCCAGCCAGCAGGTGGCGTAGTGGACCTTACCCTATTCTGAGTGCCTGTGTCAAGCAAATGAAATTGAATGTAGGTCAGCTGCACTGGTGAAGTTCAGACAGCAGGTGGCGCAGGCAGTAATGAGCCCTAGTCTTTATCTAGTAGCCAACCAGCTCCTTGGGATTTCAGTTTCAGATTTCTCTATCCTGAGCTGTTGCCATGGAAACTGAGCCTGGCTAGAACTAGGATTCTACATTAACTCTTTGCATTCCAGCCAGGCTGCTTTCAGCTCTCACACGCAGAGCTGTCTTCAGGAAGATGCAACCGCCAGAAGCAGTAGTTACGTGAATACAGTCTTGACCCAGTGGATTCTCCTACTTTAACCCTCCTGCAGCCTAAGCCCTCAGTGGTTGTTGCAGACTGGAATAAAACACTGGGATCACTAATAGTTACAATAGTTTTGCTTTGCACTCCCTCCCCCTCCACACACATATAATTCTTCCGACATAGCCCAGGCGAGCTTCAAACTCCACGTCTTTCTGCTTCCAACTCCCTGTACTGGGGTTACAGCTGTGGTTGCTTTGCCTGGCATACCTGCCTTTGCTTTATAACCATGGTCTCTGCTTACTCAGGTGTTGAAATTAGACAGTCCTAGACGTTTGTATGCTGGTCCTGATTAGTGTGGGTGGGATGACATACTTCAGGGTTTGCACTAACAGGCAGTGAGTCTTCAGGTGTTTTTTAAACTGACACAAGTAAAGTAAATGTGGGTCTGAGACTTGAAAGGTTCAACAGTTCTTGTCTGTTAGGAACTGTCAGCCGGTGTGAGGGAGGGAAAGTCACACAGCAGCCATGCATTTTCTGTGCAGCTTGATATTTGCTGTGCTAGTCTGGCTGAAGAATTTACACCTCTGTCTTTGTTCATGACAGAGGGAGATGAGACAGGTGTGATGGACAGCCTTCTAGAAGCTCTGCAGTCAGGGGCAGCATTCCGACGGAAGAGAGGGCCTCGCCAGGGTAAGTAAACAGATGGAACTCAGTTGGTTGTTGGGGGTTGGTGCGGTGTCTCTGCTCCTGGTCATGCTAGTGGAGGACTAAAGAACAAAGTGATGTTCCAGTGTTTAGAAACTTCCTGTTTCCATGCATTAAGAATTGATTATCTAGGCCTCTTCCTCCCACATTACAAAGTTCTCACAAGGATCCTTTGGAGGCCTAGATGTGATGGCTTCTTACTCTTCTGTCAAAGAGTAAGAACTGCAGCAGAAGCATCACTGTGACAGAGTTAAAGCCTCCCATTTGCTGGAGAGTCTGTAGACACATTTGATATGAGCTTCATTTGGAAACTTCGAGAGAGAGAAGAACACAGTAGTATCTCTAGGACCGGTAGTGCCTGGCACACCCTGGAAGGAGGAGCCTAGCCAAAGGTGCAGATTGTATGAACCCATTTATAACTCAGTTTCATGGCCCAAATGGTTTGCTGTCATTTTCTTGTAATAACTGGCTACCTCTTTCTATCTATACTCTAAACACTCAGGAAATTTTTCTCCCATGAGCACCTCTGGATATGCTCTGAAGCCCTTTCTAAACAAAACAAACAAATCCCTGGTACAACTCGTTCATCACATGACAGCTTCTGAGTACAGGGTCTCAAAAGGGAAGAGAAGTGGGTATGAAGGGCTTAGAACTCTGGTTAGGGCACTCAGCTTTACAGATAGGCCTCTGTATGGCCAGGATAGCTAATGGGACTCCTTTGGTACTTAGATTCTTGAAACACTGTTTCCTACCCAGCAGCATAGTACTGTAAGCTCACTGAGCTGTCCTCCCTGGCCCTCTTACCTAAGCCCAGTCTGCTTCCGACTTTGGTGGGGAATTCCCTTTTCAACCTCTTCCTGAGGGATTGTACTAGAGACCCAGATGCTTCCTATACAAGAGGCCAGGCATCAGTGACGTCCCTCTGTGGGAGATGCCCCTGTCTCTATTTTCCTATGAAAAACCAGGGCTTGCTAATAGAGAAGAAGGGATTTTGTCAAAATAACCTTTTTAGTAGAGAATCTAAATTAGTCAGTGTACTGTCTTGCAGATAGAGAGACAGTGGAAGGGGACTCTTACGAAATACTGAAATTAAAAGAAGTTGAAAATAAGGATTGCATAGTTTAAGTCAGCTTCCACTTGTACTCTTGTCTTTCTGATCTCCTTTGCTAAGCTCACCAAATGTCTGGGAGATTTATTAAAACATTTCTAGTTATGCCAAAGAGCTTTTTACACTTGTGTACTTTGAATCAGAACAGAAAGCGAGGCATCAGAGTGGCTTGCCAAGGAGTTAGGCTCTTTTCAAAGGGGGGGGGGGGCTGGAGTTTTGAAGTATGGGGGCTCCAGGGGTTGCAAGCTCCCTCCAAGGCTGCTGCACCCACCTGCTCTATTCTTTGACTGGCTGTGTCTCATGACCAGTGGTTCTTACCGTTCCTAAGGCTGCGACCCTTTAATATAGTTCTTCATGTTGTAGTAGGCCCCCAACCATAAAATTATTTTCATTGCTACTTCATGACTGCAATTTTGCTACTGTTTTGAGTCATAAATATCTGATATGCAGGATTTCTGGGATATGGCCCCCAAATGGGTCAAGATCCACAGGTTGAGAACTGCTGCTGATGACCAAGTGCTGAGAGCCAAAGGACCAAAAGCACTGTCAGGCTTATCTGCCTCACAGTCTTTCCAGTCTCAGAGGCCACTGTCTATTGAAAGACACTAGCTTCTTCCCTAGAGTCTCCAGGAATGTTAAAATCTTCTAGTCTCTGGAGACTTGAGGGAGTGGCCATATACAAAGACCCATTGAGGAGCTGGAAGAGGAGAGTTACTATCAGAGCTGGTTCATTTAAAAAGTAGCCTGCAAATTGCTATGGTCTGCAGGGTGTGGAAAACAATGGCTTGAGTGTCAAGAGGAAGAATCCATGTGATTGTATTAGAGCTGCTATTTCCAGCTGTGATTGAGTCAGCTTGTGGTTTTAATGATTCAACTTTATCTCCAATCCTGAATTGCATGTAAGCCACTTACATACTAGAATGAAAGTCAAGAAAGACATCCATCTCTCTGGAGTCTTCCCTGTGCTGTCTCCCAGCCTCCTTTTAAACTTCACTTATGCTAATCGAGGTCTATGTTAGATCCCTGCTATTGATCCGTATCCACCCTGCTCATATGTAGGAGGAGTTAAGACACTACCTAAGGTCTT
This sequence comes from Psammomys obesus, assembly GCF_907164565.1. Taxonomy (NCBI): domain Eukaryota; kingdom Metazoa; phylum Chordata; class Mammalia; order Rodentia; family Muridae; genus Psammomys; species Psammomys obesus. Next base: position 85,386 of record NW_026596040.1, on the reverse strand, counting down.
GTCCAAGCATAATGATAAAACCAAATTGTATCCTGCTTCTGTATATCCAATCCAGGGCTCTTCCCATTAAGCCTGCATTATTGGACAGGAAATGACAATGATCTCTATCTGGGCCAGAAAACTGGCATGCGATACTACAACAAGATTTCTGGGTGTGGTGAAATTGTACCAGGGAGGTTTTCTGATGACCCCCCTTGTCTGGAAAGTGTTCCCATATTACTACTCTTCCCCAATTTTGTCAAAATAGGACAAGAGGTATAATTAGGATCGTTTCAGACAAGGATGAGTTATTTAGGATGATAATGACTGTCCCATCTGTCCTAGTTTCCTCTTCCCTGAGGAAGCTTATTAACAAGAGCACTTCCTCTTTAGTGGTAGTTCATAGCTCATGTCTCCGGATTTTTTTTTTCCTGAACCATTAAACTTTTTTAAATTGAGCTGTGATCTTAGTACTACTTAGGTAGTGCTTTTCTTGCTTACCCCAACTTCTAGCATTCTAGCTTTGACCATTTTCTCAGGCTCCACCTCTACCCCAAATCTGAGGGCCCGTTCTCCTTGTTAGTAATTGTTCCAGAGCCTACACAGTTAAACCCTGGCCTGGTTCTGAAGTCAATTTCCTGATTGTCTGGTCTGCTCAGCATATTGGTAACTATGGAGATATATCAGAAAATGGAATGTTGGAGTTTCCTTGGTTTTTTTTTTTTCATCCGTTAGAAGAAGAGTTTTCTCCTTCTTGACCATGGGTCACTTTGTGTCCATCCCTTAGTGTACCTGCTTTCAAGGCTTGGGGGATTGTGCTGTTTTCTCTGTCTGTCCTCTTCCCCTGTGTCTTAAGATATGGGTAATGAGTCAGAAGTCTTGTGAGTGTAGAGATACCCTGAAGTTCTGCTGGATGAGGACCAACAGGGACTCCTAGAGAAAGCAGCCAGAGAAAGAAGCAGCATGTGACTTGCTGGACCTGCTGACTTCCATGTTGTTCCAAGGCAGGTGTTCAGTCTGTGGAGTCAGCAGTGTGCTCCCGTTCATTCTCTGGAGTTAGACGGATGTGTGCATGCACATGTATGCACACGTGCAGCTGCAGTGAAGAGATACTCAGCCACATTTTCCTGGACATGTCAGTGGGATCCTGGAGAACTGAGTGCTTTAGAAAAGAGTGGGAAAGAAACATTGAGGCGAGACCGGGAAGGAAAGTAGGAAAAGCACATCCATATCCCTTTACGGCAGTTGCTGAGGCTTGTTTCCACAACGCAGCATCTAGCTTGGTGAAGCGCTGAGGGTGTAGGTTTCTTACACACACACACACACACACACACACACACACACACACACACACACA